>NC_060126.1:514579934-514794934 GCF_021461395.2 Schistocerca americana | reverse complement strand
TAATATGGAAGATAACAAAATCTATAGAATGGTTGCATGAGATCACATCTATTGTGTAACATGAATTGGCTTATGGGAGCAGGAGACACATGACTGTGTTCACTTCCAAAGCTGTATAGCAAACATGTCTAAATTTACATCTCCTGTGCTTGAAGGAAACCATAGTCACAGTATCAGGGCAACATTGTATACTGTCAAAGGGAGAAGTGGGTGAAATCAGTAAAAAAACTAGATGTATGTTATGAGGTAAAAATACATTTATTTCTCATCCAACTTAAAAGTAATTTTACATTTTCATAAGTAGACACAGCAACACTATTTTCATACATCTTCTTCTTCTTCTTATTATTATTATTATTGTTATTACTCTTGAGTCTATGGAGAGAAGGACACACATAGAATTCCAGGCCTTGAATAGCAGCAAACTTGAAGATTCGATGCATCCATGAAATCTCCTCCTTCCCCTTCATATTGATGATGGTACCTGTGTGGCCGAGTAATCGAAGCGACGTCAGCATGTCTGTATAGGGTACTATGGAATCATTCCAGTGAATGCCATGGCAGAGATGTGTTAACCACTATGCACTCTTCCATGTTTTAGCGCACTTCACATCCTTGAAAGCCCTCAGTGATGCAATGTTTGCTGAGAATACATCTATTATTCTGGCATATTCTATGTATGCTAAGACTCCAGCATCTTTAAAAATGACTTGTCTGTGATCATCATTATAGAAACCCTGAGTGTCTGCAGTGATGTTCACACCTTGAGGTGTCACTGTGGAATGCTCTAGGTATGGTGCAGCACCTGTTCATTTAGACAGCTCGTTGCACAACACCGGTGAGTAGGCAGTAGTTGACCAAATGGTCATGTAGAACTAGAGCATATGCTGCAGTGTGTTCTGGGAAATTTGCAGAAGATTCAAATTCAGTTCAGACATCTATAGGTCCAGATTTAATAAATCTTGCTCTGTTTTGAACAGTCTATTACGATGATTGGCACCAGTTCCTTGAATTTCCGTGGACTGAGTAGACATCCTTCCTCTTTATAGTGTGAAGCACAGAATCTCACACACATGTCATACGCTAGACTATGTATTTTTTCATTCCACTGTAGGTGTAATTATCACATGGGTAGAAATGAGAATTCAGGTAGACTCTGGCATTAGTTAACCAGTGATCATTGAATTTGGTGGAATCATATGCTGTATTCCCTCTTCTACTGGTCTGAAACACAAGTATGATGAACCTGGGGCCTCCAGCTGAGCAGTGGTTTCACTAGATCACGTTTGTCTGCTCGCTGTCGACGGCACTGTGTAATCGAGAACCTCCCATGAATGGAAAGATAGCGACTGAAATACACTGACATTCAGAATTTTTAAAAGCTTCAAACGCTGCTCATCCGATACTGCGATGTGCAGCATTCTCCATATTATTTTATTAATGGTGAACTCGTTCTCCTCTTGAACTCCTTGAATGTATGAGTTGTTATCCATTGCACTCTGTACCAGAATAAGTCCCTGTTTAGCATTCAGAACAATTCGCCACATGTACTCAAAGTATCCCATAACCAATTTTAAAGGTATACACGCAGTATATCTCTTGTACTATTCCACTGTTCTATCCACTGTCTCGTCTATGAACCATACAGCATTTTCTAAATTGTTCAAATGCTGGGGAGAAGCAGGAACACACGTTTTAAGAGTTGATATTATGCCTGCATTGCGTGTTCAGTCAATCTCGATCCTGTTAAGTTTATATTGTCTCATAAAACAGGAAAGCTAAAGCATTACATGTAAGGTACGATGCCACTGCAGCAGCATCATCCGTTTTAGCACATGATACATCGAGTTATATGAAACTCTTACATTGGAGGGTTACAGCGTGTTGCTCTTGGATGACAATACTAATTTCATCGTTCTTCTTTAATGTGGTTGATGCATAATGTTTATGTGAGAAGTGTTCCTGGCACACAATACGCTCATCGTATTTCACCAGGCTAGTTATATCGAACGATGTCACTACATGGCTTCAGACTCACTGATTTAAGAAACTTGTAGTTTGCATGTGTTAATATTCTGTTGTGAAGTGTTGCTCTGCATGTTGTGAGTTTTGTTTTTATATCTTACTCCCATCGTGTCTTCATTGACAATACGGGGCTGCTGTGACCCCCTGACTGTCTGAAGCTAGCCGCTGGCGTTTTCGGTCTGACAAGTTAAAGGCTGCCCTCTCCCGGGGACACCACCTTGACGAACAACTGTCCGTGTGGGTGGAGAGGCTTGTGTATCCGTGGGAAGCTGAGGGCTATGCCAAAGGTAGACCTACTGCCGGAAAGGCGTCAGCCAATGGATCAGACTAAGAGTGTCCCACAATATCCCATCTTCTCTATCCATTCCTAGTCCTACCCTATTCCCTGACCCAACCCAAGATGTGATGCGATCCCTGCTGAGGGGTGTGTGGCACATGCAAAGATGTGTCACAAATGGAGCCTCAGGGATACCGGGCGACCTCCCTGAGTAATTAGCCTTACACCGTGCGGGGTATTTGTGGTGTGGACCAACATGGACATGACTACAGAAAAAGGAAAAGAAACTGAGGGGCAAATTGAGACCTCAGATACCCAAAAATCAGGGACTGAACTGATGGAAGGCATTTCCACTACTGCATCAGGGTCTAGACCTGAGCCAGAAGTGGGAACTGTAACCGAGAACCTAGACCAGATTAAGATCAAAGACTTTTCTGGGGCCCAAAGGAGGAAGCTACTCAGGGAACAGACGAAAAAGGAAGGAAAAGAATGGCTTCCTAAACACAAGTGGAGGGAAGTAAAGGAACTGGAGCCCAAGACCCCCAGGAAAACACTGTCTCAGGTTGAAGGGAACACGCAGACCCCCACAACGTCAAAGACAGGTAATAAACGGATTAGGGAGGAATAAAAGACTCTCTCCTCCTTGGATAAGCGAGTCCAGAAAAAACCGAGGCAAGAAATGGGGAAACAGACCTATAGTACTGCAGTCTCGGTTTTTAGGATGGCAGTTATCCAGGAAGGTTATCCACTGGTGGCCATCACCTCGCAGCTGGAGGAACTAGTACAGATGGCCCTCTTTGAAAAGATAAGGGGGGGGGGGGATCGCTGGCCCATGTCCCAACTTCAGGAGGGTCTATCTAGATCATGGTGCACTCATTTTTGTCTTTGAAGGGGTGCACACAGTAGAATGGCTCAAGGACAAGGTGCCCATGATATCCCCATGGGAAGATGCGAAGCTGCTGGTCAAGATGGCAGCGGAGCTTCTTAAGACCGCAAAGATATCATTAGGGGTACCCAAGACCCTTAAGGAAGTCCCTCCCAAGGCTTTGTTCGGGAAAATAGGGCCCAGAACCCAAAAGTCCCGACAGAAGACTGGAGAGTAATTAACCAGAAAGTTGCTCCAGAAGGACGAACCCTGGTGGTTCAAATGGTTCAAATGGCTCTGATCATTATAGGACTTAACTTCTAAGGTCATCAGTCCCCTAGAACTTAGAACTACTTAAATCTAACTAATCTAAGGACATCACACACATCCATGCCCGAAGCAGGATTCGAACCTGAGACCGTAGCGGTCACGCGGTTCCAGACTGTAGCGCCTAGAATCGCTCACCCACAATGGCCGGCTACCCTGCTGGTGGAGGTTGGTGAGAAGTCCCTGAAGGCGATGCGGGAGCAGGACCTGAAACTGTTTTTAGGGTTCTCGCAGGTCACCGTCAGGGTGAAGATGGCAGTAAGACGGAGCCTGGAGGTGCTGCAGATTAATCTGCAGCACAGTAAAGGGGCCTTGCCGCCCTGAGCTGCTGCTTGGGGAGACAAGAAGTGGACATGGCCCTGATGCAAGAACCCTATTTATACAAAGGAGGTGTATCTGGCCTCGGAGGCACTGGAGGATAGCTGATCTATGCTAGGAATCTAAGAAACTCCAGAACATGCTTCTATGTTAGAAATGGCATTTCTTTCATGTCAATGATGGATTTCTGCTCTAGGGATTAGTGACCATCAAAATGCAGCAATTTGAGGAACGTATCATGAGGGAAATTATTTTGGCCTCAGCATATTTTCCTAACGAAGACAGTTCTCCCCTTCCATTGGAGGTGAGGAGACTGGTAGAGACTTGCCATCGGCAAGGTGACCATATGCTGGTGGGGTGCGACGCCAATGCCCACAACCTAGTGTGGGGCAGCAAGGACACGAACAGTAGAGATGAATACCTTCTTGAATTCCTCTTAGCTAACAACTTAGAGGTCCTGAATAGTGGCAATGAATCTACATTCAGGAATAGCAGAAGGGAAGAGGTAATTGACATAATATTTGGTTCCATGGCGATGGATAGCTATGTCAAACAATGCCATGTGGGGTTGGAGCCATCCTCATTGGACCACATGTACATCAAATTCAAGGTTGAAATGGGAATCAGACAGACCATGACTTATAGAAATCCCAGGAAAACAGACTGGGAGACATATAGGAGGGACCTTGACTTAGGCTTATCGGAAATTAAAACCACGATAAGAAAGCCAGTAGAATTTGAGGAAGTAGCAGGGGCTGTTACCTTGTAGCAGGACAACTGCACAATCACCAGGAAGTGCACAAATAGGAGTGTTCCTTGGTGGAATAACAAATTGGAAACGCAAAGAAAACAGGTATGGAGACAGTTGAATATTGCGAGACGTAAAGGACAATGGGCTAAATATCGTGAGGCCCTTGTCAATTACAATCTTGCAATAAGACAAACAAAAGAGGCATCCTCGAAGGCATTCTGTGAGGAAGTGGAGGGCACGGCTGCACAATCCAGGCTTCTCCAGATTCTCACTAGAGTATCAACCAATCCAGGAGGTACGTTGAGGAAGGAGGGTGAGGAATATACAAAGACAGCACATGAGATGCTGGAATTGCTCCTCAAAACTCACTTTCCTCAATATGCTCTGCCAGATAACACAGACCACTATGTGACCCCAGAGAGACAACAGTTCTCAGGCACTCGAAGAGAGGACTGGGAATTGGGCAAGGAGTGTGTCAACTTCAACAAAATCCAGTGAGCGGTGGGAACATTCCAACCGTTCAAGTCACCAGGTAAATCATGTGAGACAGCTCTCCACCAACACGTTGGGAAGGTGGAAAAAGCACTTCACTTCCAAGAAATAGCCCTCTGCATCTTCCTGGATATCGAGGGGGCGTTTAGTAACACGACCTTCGATTCCAGGGTAAGGGCAGCAGAGGTGCATGACCTGGGGACCACTATATATATGTAGGTGGATCTGAGCCATGCTTAGTGGAAGGGAGGTAGAGGCTCCCATGATGAATGAAAAGATGGTAATTAAGACCACTAGAGGCTGCCCACAAGGACACGCAGATGACCTTGTCATAGTAATACTTGGCAAATTCCCTGACACAGTCAGGAATATGGCACAAGGAGGGTTGGACATTGTGCAAAAATGGTGCATTAAACAGGATCTTAAAATCACCTGACTGGATGTGGTGTTCCTGGGATGTTGCTCACATTTGTCTCTTAGAGATATTGGCGGGGCATTTCAAAAAACGTAGACAGTTACAGCACAGCCAATAACCTCTAGAAGTTGTGACCAACAGCTCCCTCTGGTGGCAGTAGTGTGAACTAAGTCCATGAAATTTGAATTTCCCGCCATTTTTCAATTTCCTGCCATTTTTTCTAGATGGGAGGAGGGGAGGGGCAGGAATTTCTTACAGGGGTGGTGGGGCAAAGGGACAGTGCCACCTGAAGAATACTCATCACATAATCAGGAGGGATGGGGAATTAATTGATCAATTAATTAATTTACATAATTAATTTGATATCAAATTTAAACTTCAACCTGGATGCACTACTGTATAGAAAATTTATGGTAATTTCACCAGCTATAATGATATGCTTATATGTCGTTTCGAAGCAGGCAAACCCGTCCACCTTAGCAGGTTTGTAGAGGAAACATATCGGGCACTCTTTATTAAGGGATTTGGTCCCTATGAACATATGTTCCACTTGTTTATCCTCATTATTGTTGGATGTACAGGATGGATATAATTAAAGAACAGCTCCTCACAGAGGTGCAGTGTGGGCTGTAATAATTGTATGCCAGTGAAACTTTGTGGATATTCTAATGCTTTAATGAGGAATCGTTTTACATTGAAAAATAATTACCTTTCATTTTCGCCACCAGGTGCATATCTGGCCCTGTGAATGTAGGAAGGATGTCTACAAATGTTTCCATATGTAATGAATTAGGAATGGGACATGGACAGAAAAGGTCAAACAAGTGAGAAAGACATAATATTGATTTTATTATTAAATGCTGCATACAGACTCTGTTCAGTATGAGCACCAGAGACGTCAAAGAGTTGCTGCATCCATGAAACAACATGAACAACAGTTGCTCGAGGCAATTCTTATGGAATCTGAACAACGTTTTCCCATATACTGGTTTTCAGATCAGGTAAGGATCGAATGTGTCCCTGGTAAAAACGTTCTTTTAGATATCGCCAGAGCCAAAAGTCAAATGGATGCAGATCAGGTGATGTTGCAGGCTGCTTTCTGCAACATACAATGCCATTTATTGTTTGCAGCTAATTTCATCAATTTTTTTAAGACAATGCACATGTCATTGCTACTTTACTGCTTGACTCCCTACTGTTAAGAAGGTACACGTAATTACAGATTTCGTGGCTAATTTTACCGAGTTTTTAAGAGGATACACATTTCATTGCTATTTTAATGATATCCTCCTTCCCCCCACCCATACACACTTCTTAGGAAAGGTCACATAAATATGGGTTTTGCCATTATTTTCGGCCACATTTTAAGAAAATACACATAAAATCTTGGTTTCGTGGCTAATTTCACCTATTTTTCACGAAGACGAACGTATGAGGTCCGACAATAAAGTAATGAGACTGATTTTCTTTGCAAGATGTGGCAACCCTGCAAGCTTTCATAGGCACAATATATCTTTGACCATGGTCTATAAGCTGCTTCTAGTCCAAGCGGCACATTGATGCAACTGCTCAGTCGTGAGTTGTGTTGTAATAAGTTAGCAAGTGTTTGTGTCTCTCGTCATGGAAATGGAACCGTATAATATTGCGCAACAGTATGCCATTTCTTTTTGCGTTCAATTGGGTGAAAACACGACGACAACTTACGGTGAGCTTCAGAAGGCTTTTGGAGAGGAGGTTATGTCAAGAGCCCAAGTTTTTCGTTGACATAAAATGTTTAGTGAAGGCAGAACGAATGTTGCAGATGAAGACCGCAGTGGACGACCATCAACCTCAAGGACAGATGTCAACTTGGCCAGGATGCGTGAACTCGTACGATCTGATCGAAGATCATCCGTGAAAATGATTGCAGAAGAACTGAACATCAATCGAGGAACGGTTCATCTAACAATAAATGCAGATCTTGGTATGAGAAAGATTTGTGCCAAAATGGTCCCCAAAAATCTCACACCACAACAGAGAGAAACACGGAAAAATGTGGCAGCCGATGTGTTAGAGCAAACAGAAATCAATTCAGGATTGTTGAGCCGTTTTATCTCTGGTGATGAAAGGTTTTTTTTTTCAGTACGATCCAGAGACAAAACGCCAAAGTTCGCAATGGTGCTCAAAGGGATCACCCAACCTATAAAAGCTCGCATGTCAAAGTCAAAAGTGAAATGCATGCTTGTGTGCTTCTTTGATTCCAAGGGAATTGTTCATAAAGAGTGGGTGCCTCATGGACAAACAGTTAGCCAATATTACTACAAAGAAATTTTGGAAAGACTTCGTAAAAGAGTTCTTCGTGTCTGTGCCAACATTGCTGATAATTGGATTCTGCATCACGATAATGCGCCATCCCATACTGCTCTGTCAGTGCAGCCATTTTTAACCTCAGAACAAATTTGAGTACTACCACACCTACCTTATTCACCAGATATCGCTCTGTGCAACTTTTACCTATTTCCAAGAGTCAAAAAGGCGGTCAAGGGACACCATTTTCAAACAACACAAGACGTCCAACAAGCTGTGACAAGGGTCTTGGAGGATATTACAGAAGATGAGTTCCAGAAATGTTACCATCAATGGTAGAAGCGCTGGAAAAAGTCTGTGCAATCAGAAGGGAACTACTTTGAAGGAGACAACACTAAACTTGACTAAAACGGTAAGCAACATTTTTTTTATCATCAGTCTCATTACTTTATTGTCGCACCTCGTAAATATAAATTTGTGAATACCACTATGATACATGTTCTGCAGGCACATCAATGTACTACATTATTTACAGTTTTAGGGTAACTTTGTCGATTTGTCAAGAAGACGCATGTAAATACAGGTTTTGTGGCTATTCTATTGAATTTCCAAGAAAACACATGTAAAACATGGGTTTTCAACATCCACCTTCAAGAACCTCAACGTATGATGTCACTCAAGCAGTACTCAAGAACAGGTCGCACCAGCGAGCTACGTGAAGGGTCATTTACAGGTGAGCCACTCTTTCCTAAAATCCTCCCAATAAACCTTCTCTACCACTGTTCTCTCAAACACGTCCCATTTCATAATTCTTTGCAACGTTACGCAAAGATATTTAAACGATTTGACTTTGCCAAGCAGGACACTAGTAATGGTGTATCCGAACTTTACAGATTTTGTTCTTCCTACTCATCCGCATCAACTTACATTTTTCCACATTTAGAGCTAGTAACCATTCATCACACCAACTTGAAATTTTCTCTAAGTGTCTTAGATCTTCCTACAGTCACTCAACTTCGACACCTCACCGTGCACCACAGCATCATCAGTAAACAACAGCAGGTTGCTGCCCACCCTGACCGCCAAATCATTTATGCATATAGAAAACAACAGCGGCACTTTCACACTTCCTTGGGGCACTTCTGACGATACCTGTGTCTGTATGAACACTCGTCATTGAGGAAAACATACTAGGTTTTACAACTTGAGAAGTCTTCCAACCACTCACAAATCTGTGAACCTATGTCATGTGCTCGTACCTTCGTTAAAAGTTTACAATGGGGCGCCATGTCAGAGGCTTTCCGGAAATCTAGAAATATGGAATCTAGCTGTTGCCCTTCATTCATAGTTCACAGTCTTTCATTTGAGAAAAGAGGAAGCTGAGTTTCGCAAGAGCGATACTTTCTAAAACCATGCTGATTCGTGGACATAAGCTTCTCATGCGCAAGGAAGTTTATTACTCGTACATTCGAACTGAGAATATGTTCAAGGATACAGCAGCAAGCCGAAATAAGGGACATTGGCTTGTAATTCTATGGGTCCGTTCTTTTACCCTTCTTATATGCTGGAGCCATCAGCGCTTTTTTTTCAGTCTCTTGGGACCTTGTGCTGAGTGAGAGGTTCACGATAAGGGGGTCAGTGTCTCCTTGTAAAATCGATTTGGAATTCCATCCAGACCTGGTGATTTAGTTGCTTTCAAATCTTTCAGCTGTTCTCTACGCCAAGGATATGTCGTCCATATGGAAGTCTGTCTGATGATCAAATGACGGTATTGTGGGGCGGCGAGTAAGTTTGTTGAATAATCTTTTACTGTATAAATGCTTGCAAGTTGAATCAGTTTCTGGCTTTTAGAATGTTGTTAATGCTGTCTTTCGCCGTTCTCAACACTGGCTCTGTATTTACTTCTTGGCACCCAGAAAGTGATTTAATAAAACATGGAGCCAGTAATTAGAGATCCTAGTGCCCACTTCAATTGAGATACCATTATAGCTGCAGCTTATAGCTCTGAGGAATTAGGAGATTGTCCGGGATTTCTAATCAAAAACGGTTTTCCAAAATAGTTGAGTATATTCTGAAATTCACTGATAAAAAAACACAAGTATCCCTACAACCTAACTAACAGAGCAGTTCAGAGTCTAATGCGCTGATGCAACTATAAATGTCCGAATTAAATGTTAAAAAGAATGCTCGCCATAATTTGATGAAAATATTTCATCAAACGCCACGCTAAGTATTTGGTAGAATGTCTGTCCCGCGACGGCACGTGAAAATACGACAATACGCAAACTGAAGTTCGATAATGAAAATAATCCCAGAATTAACACTTCACTTGGAATGTTTTCATGGTTCCGCGTATCTCTAGTAACTTAATACGGCACCCGAGGCTGTTTGTAGCAGTGACACTGATTCGACGCGGCTTCCGACACAGATGGCGTGTCATTCAGCGTCTGGAGAGAACTGGGGCCTTTCTTCCTCGCGCAGCGTCCTTATATATAAACCCGCGGTGCGGACGGCGAAGGGAACGCCTGATCTTTTAGGCTCTCTCGACTAGCCGCTGGGCTAGTAACGCACCACTTCAAGTTACATAATAATTTATAGCTTCTTTTGCTGATGGCCGAAGAAGCTCTTAATTTAAACGTGCATTCAGCACGCAGGTAAGTATTGATAATAAAATTTTGACGTGGCTAAGTTAAATATTTTGTGCGAGAGAATTAATTAAATTACACTGCACGCAGTAGATGAGCTCTGAACTGGCCCTTTTGAGATCCGCTATCGCTATAATTTTATAGGTATTCAAAAGAAACTTTACACATCTTCATAGTCATAGCGGACCTCCAACCTATTTAAATCTAAACATCCTAGCCTTATTTACTAGCCTACTTAATCTATCTTGCTTCCTTCAGTTTTGAGACGAAAACCACAAAATCATGAATTTCCACTAAAATCTTAATTTGTGAAATCCAAAGTACTGTTTTTATTAAATCATTATGAAAGATGAATCTAAATATAAATTTTGAAGTCTCTAGCTCTTTTCTGTTGCGCCAATGATTTTTTTAGAAAAACGTCCAAATTTTGAAAATGGCTGAAGTTATCGAACTGATATTTAACACACATTAATTTAGTATTATTCCTGACATGCTAGAAAAGTTTTAGGTCATTTGCTTGATTTTTAAGGTATTGCGCAACATTTATGACGTCAGAGCTAGTTACAGCAGACTGGCTAGCACACAATGGAAACTGATGTGAATTTACTACAGCGTGAGTAGGCTGCTTCCCTACAGTATGTTTGTACGATTTTCCTGTGTGAACGATTTATTAAACGTGAAATTTAAAACTTCAGCTTTCGTTTTGCTGTCTTCAACTGCCACACGAGACTGGTCAACAAGGGACTGAATGGAAGCCTTAGACCCGCTTAGCGATTTTACATGAGACGAGAATTTTCACAGATTCTCTGCCAGATCTTTCCCTAAGGTGTGACGGTGGTGGTTGTCGTATGCTTCGTGCACAGATCTTTTCACAAATTCAAGGATCTCTACTAACCTTCGCTTGTCGTCATTAGTGCGTTTTCTTTTGCACCTAGAGTACAACAGCCTCTGCTTCCTCAGTGTTTTTCGCATTACACTATTAAATTATGGTGGGTCTTTTCCATCCTTTATCCACTTACTAGGTTCATAACTCTCCAGACCACGATTTTCTGTCCGCTTAATCTTTGCCCATAATTCCTTTACATCCATCTTCCTGGAACTATGTGATGTCAATTCATTGTCTAAGTGAGATGCTAATAACTGCTTATCTGCTCTGTCTATTAGAAACACTCTGCTAGCCTTCTTGACTGATTTATTAACTTTCGTAATCGTAGTCGCTACAATGATATCATGATCGCTAATCAGTTTTCTACACTGACATCGTCGATACGTCCAGCCTATTTGTAGCTACTAGATCTAAGATATTTCCATTACTTGTGTGCTGCCAAGCTAGCTGCTCGAGACAGTTTTCAGAAAATTGTTCAAAAGTACGTCGCAGGACTGTCTGTCTGTCCATAGACAACCCTGTCTATACTCGGTAGGTTAATGTCATCTGCAGCTACTATTGCATGATATGGATATTTATAAGTTATTGACCATATACTTTATTTGATTGACTCTAGAACTGCTGTAGCGGAATCGAGTGGCCAGCAAAAACATCCAGCTATTAACTTCATTTCACCTACAACTTGTTCTACGAGTAGCCACTTGTTTCAGGAAGAAACATGCAAAAATGCTGGTCAAACAATCTCCAGATCACGGTAATATAACAACTTAGATGGATATTTACCCTTAACATTTTTTTAAATTTGATAACAAATACACACACCAGGCCTGTTGTTGTTGTGGTGGTGGTCTTCAGTCCTGAGACTGGTTTGATGCAGCTCTCCATGCTCCTCTATCCTGTGCAAGCTTCTTCATCTCCCAGTACTTACTGCAACCTACATCATTCTGAATCTGCTTGGTGTATTCATCTCTAGGTCTCCCTCTACGATTTTTACCCTCCACGCTGCCCTCCAATACTAAATTGGTGATCCCTTGATCCCTCAGAACGTGTCCTACCAACCGATCTCTTCTTCTAGTCAAGTTGTGCGACAAACTCCTCTTCTCCACAATTCTATTCAATACCTCCTCATTAGTTATGTGATCTACCCATCTAATCTTAAGCATTCTTCTGTAGCACCACATTTCGAAAGCTTCTATTCTCTTCTTGTCTAAACTATTTATCGTCCATGTTTCACTTCCATACATGGCTACACTCCATACAAATACTTTCAGAAACGACTTCCTAACACTTAAATGAATACTTGATGTTAACAAATTTCTCTTCTTCAGAAACGCTTTCGTTGCCATTGCCAGTCTACATTTTATATCCTCTCTTCTTCCAACATCATCAGTTATTTTTCTCCCCAAATAGCAAAACTCCTTTACTACTTTAAGTGTCTCATTTCCTAATCTAATTACCTCAGCATCACCCGACTTAATTCGACTACATTCCATTATCCTAGTTTTGCTTTTGTTGATGTTCATCTTATACCCTCCTTTCAAGACACTTTCCGTTCCGTTCAACTGCTCTTCCAAGTCCTTTGCTGTCTCTGACAGAATTACAATGTCATCGGCGAACCTCAAAGTTTTCATTTCTTCTCCATGAATTTTAATACCTATTCCGAATTTTTCTTTTGCTTCCTTTACTGCTGCTCAATATACAGATTGAATAACATCGGGGAGAGGCTACAACCCTGTCTCACTCCCTTCCCAACCACTGCTTCCCTTTCATGCCCCTCAACTCTTATAACTGCCATTTCGTTTCTATACAAATTGTAAATAGCATTTCGCTCCCTATATTTTACCCCTGCCACCTTCAGAATTTGAAAGAGAGTATTCCAGTCAATATTGTCAAACGCATTCTCTAAGTCTACAAATGCTAGAAACGTAGGTTTGCCTTTCCTTAATCTATCTTCTAAGATAAGCCGTAGGGTCAGTATTGCCTTACGTGTTCCAATACTTCTACGGAATCCAAACTGATCTTCCCCAAGGTCGGCTTCTACTAGTTTTTCCATTCGTCTGTAAAGAATTCGCGTTAGTATTTTGCAGCCGTGACTTATTAAACTGATAGTTCGGTAATTTTCACATCTGTCAACACCTGCTTCCTTTGGAATTGGGATTATTATATTCTTCTTGAAGTCTGAGGGTATTTCGCATGTCTCATACATCTTGCTCACCAGATGGTAGAGTTTTGTCAGGACTGGCTCTCCCAAGGCCGTCAGTAGTTCTAATGGAATGTTGTCTACTCCCGGGGCCTTGTTTCCACTCAGGTCTTTCAGTGCTCTGTCGAACTCTTCACGCAGTATCATATCTCCCATTTCATCTTCATCTACATCCTCTTCCATTTCCATAATATTGTCTTCAAGTACATCGCCCTTGTATAGACCCTCTATATACTCCTTCCACCTTTCTGCTTTCCCTTCTTTGCTTAGAACTGGGTTGCCATCTGAGCTCTTGATATTCATACAAGTGGTTCTCTTCTCTCCAAAGGTCTCTTTAGTTTTCCTGTAGGCAGTATCTATCTTACCCCTAGTGAGATAAGCCTCTACATCCTTACATTTATCCTCTAGCCATCCCTGCTTAGCCATTTTGCACTTCCTGTCGATCTCATTTTTGAGACGTTTGTATTCCTTTTTGCCTGCTTCATTTACTGCATTTTTATATTTTCTCCTTTCATCAATTAAATTCTATATTTCTTCAGTTACCCAAGGATTTCTATTAGCCCTCATCTTTTTACACCTACTTGATTCTCTGCTGCCTTCACCACTTCATCCCTCAAAGCTACCCATTCTTCTTCTACTGTATTTCTTTCCCCCATTCCTGCCATTTGTTCCCTTACGCTCTCCGTGAAACTGTGTATAACCTCTGGTTTAGTCAGTTTATCCAGGTCCCATCTCCTTAAATTCCCACCTTTTTGCAGTTTCTTCAGTTTTAATCTACAGTTCATAACCAATAGATTGTGGTCAGAGTCCACATCTGCCCCTGGAAATGTCTTACAATTTAAAACCTGGTTCCTAAATCTCTGTCTTACCATTATATAATCTATCTGATACCTTCTATTATCTCCAGGGTTCTTCCATGTATACAACCTTCTTTTATGATTCTTGAACCAAGTGTTAGCTATGATTAAGTTATGCTCTGCACAAAATTCTACCAGGCGGCTTCCTCTTTCATTTCTTAGCCCCAATCCATACTCACCTACTATGTTTCCTTCTCTCCCTTTTCCTACTGACGAATTCCAGTCACCGATGACTATTATATTTTCGTCTCCCTTCACTATCTGAATAATTTCTTTTATTTCCTCCTACATTTCTTCAATTTCTTCGTCATCTGCAGAGCTAGTTGGCATATAAACTTGTACTACTGTAGTAGTCGTGGGCTTCGTGTCTATCTTGGCCACAATAATGCGTTCACTATGCTGCTTGTAGGAGCTTACCCCTACTCCTATTTTTTTATTCATTATTAAACCTACTCCTGCATTACCCCTATTTGATTTTGTATTTATAACCCTGTATAACACCAGGTCTACGCTTCCCTTAAAACGAACTATCCCCCACACTAATGGCACAACACACAATAAGATTATACTCGACTTGTAAAACTAATGGCGAATACACTTGTGTAGAGAAAGGTATACCCAACCCGTGAAGCCCACAATAGTCCGGGAGAGCACACCTGGCTCTCGCTGTTTCTACATATTTTAGGGATGCAGACTGTCACCGTCAGGAGAGTATATGAATAACTGCAGCGTCCATATTGAAACAAAACACCACACAAAGCATTATCTCCAGAGTGCACCAAAAAGATACCCACCGTGACAAGTTCCTTACAGCTTCTGCCACACAGGTGGACAGTCAGGCAACGCTCGTGTCTGTAATAAGAGAGAAATAGGAAACTTCCCGCCCCCACCACAGAACGCAGCTGACGGCTGCCCCGAGCCCTCCCTGCAAGCAGCCCCCACATACCACCCCTCCAGCCACTGCCCACCGAACAGCCACCCCAACCCAGAGCCGTGTCCAGTCCATTGGGGATGCTGCTTTAAACGAACTGCAAGAGGAATTACGAAACCAACTCGTGCACAGCGCGAATTTGCAATATGCAGTCTATATTCCACATACTCTATCAGATCATAAATATCCTGACACCTACTAACAAAGATCAAGGGCGCCCATCCCCAGGGGCAAGATGTGGAATATGCCTCTCCCCCCCTCCCCCCCCCCCCCCCGCCCCCAAATATCTCTTAGGGAAATGAAAATATATTGTCTAGTCAGGGGTTTTTCTCTCAAGTAAAATAAATTAAAACCCGGAATTACCTAGATTTTTGACAAGGTCAGACTGGAACTTCTTCCAAAATATTGAAACCACCCGATCCCTAACGGTCCGTAGTATAACAAGGCCAGCGTCGCCTAACTGACGTGATCCAAGACGGCGGCCCTAACGTTAGCTGATGACGCGAGTATCTGTATCCAAGGTGGCGGCTTTTGGCGGGAAAGTGCCATACCAACCCTGGCGGCAACTTTGAATTTTGGCGGGAAATTGAATTCTGTGTTTCTACAGGTCTCCCATTTCCGACTTTTTGCATGATGGTGCGACATCCTCTAGGAAAATGGGCGATTTTCCAATTTTGGAGGGCATTTTGCTCTAAGAGCTTACTCCTGCAGCTGAGGGTACTTATTATGATGTTGCCCCCACTGTAGACTGCTCATGATGTCATTCAATTCGAATATAATTTGTTTAAATTTCTATAATTTTGTTTAAATTTGTTGAAATTTGTTTAAATTTATTATCAACCTACAGCATTATTGGTTAGTTTGGTGTTACCACCATAAGAGGCTGAGATATCAGTCCTTCTTGAGCTTTCAATGTGGAAGGAGCATGATGAAATTCTGATGCCAGACAGAGGGAGTTTTAATAGCTGTATTACATGCACTCACTCAGCTGAGAAGTGCATCCATAGCTCACTGCATGAAGAATGGAAGCGAGCATTAATGCTTGAACATATGAAGATGAAGAATACGGTCGTGCAAATAACTGCTTTGCATTAAAGATGCATTTCACAATGCATGGAAACATCTGTCCCTGCTGGAATTGTCTGTCATTTCTTAAACCTACATATAAGCTCCCACCACACAAGAGACAACTGCCTGCGATCCACTAGACCAAAGAACTGACCTAGTTCACTGCTAGAGGGCGTCGCGATAGGTCACGTGATCGTGCAGTTCAGTCCACAGGAGCACAGAATCATGACATCGCATGTTTTTCTCAGCTGCACGTGTGCCCCAGCCGCATCGCATCCCCCCCCCCCCCCCCCCACCCCTCCCCCGGTGGCCTGTAGGGCGAAATTGGCAGGAAAAGGAATCAACCTGTTCTAGGCTGCTGGGAAAGGAATTCACGTAGTTTATTTATTATGCTGATAAAAAAAACAGTCACCCTGACGTGCTTGAGATCACAATACGCAGTTTACAGACCTGGAAACTAGTAGTAGATAATGCAGTACACTGATTTGCAGAGACGCCAACGACTCGTAAAGTAACAAAATTATCCAGTACACAGCATACAGACGTGCAAACTACTCATAAATCAACGAAATAATGCATGCAAACATGCTCACAATGTTTAAACAGCGAAAATAATGCAGTGCACAAACACTCAGAGCATTTAAAAAACGCTGCTGATCAGCGACTCTAACCCTGATTCTACTGGATGGAAAGCCTAAGTTCACCCCTAACACATGGAAACTGTCCAGGTGCGGGAGAGGAAGGTTAGGTAATTGTACTTTATTTAGTTTGGTTGGGAAAGTGACGCAGATATCCATCCTAATTACGTAATTTATCACAAAGGTCGGTCCTAATTACACAACTATATGTACAGCGCTACACAAGGACGGAATAAAAATCGCGATGTAGCGCAAAAATTGACAGTAAGATACAACTGGTATTTTCCTGCTGAGAAAAAAATTCGCAATACCACTCGAAACTTAGACAAATATCGATCCTAATTACATAATTAATCACAAAGATCGACCTAATTACGCATCTATATGCAAAGCACTAAACAAGGACGGCAAAAACATGCAATAAGCCGCAAAAACTGATGATACCATACAACTGGTGTTATCCTGTTGGGAAAAAATCTCACAAACCCACTCGAAACCACCGACAGAAGCACTCAGACTCTACCCTGCACCTATAAGCTTGGGGGAAATAGGCTGGGGTGTAAGGTTGTAACCTCCCCACAGACAAATAAATGAATGGAAAATAGGAAACATGGGCATCAAGCTTAAACTCCCCACAAAAATTGATAAATGAAAATTGACCAAAAACCCACAATAATATTAATTAAATAATGAACCATGAACGAAATGTAACCTCCCAAAAGAAATAATAATATCTGGTAAATTTTATAAAGGACAGCAGCGCTGACCTTCGGCCCTGTATTCTGAATAACAAAAGCAAAATTCTTACCTCAATAAACTGCAACTATATCTGCTCTTATTTATTGACACAGCTTCGTGCAATGCTGGCGTATATATATATATATATATATATATATATATATATATATATATATATATATATTTGATTCTTGGAAGGAATGCATAGGAAAAATTCTTTAAATTGAAATGAATCCTTTTTCTTCAAAAGAGTGGAAAAATTCTTTAAATTGAAATGATTACTTTTCTTTAAAAGAGTTACTTTAAAAAAAATTATTATTGGGGCATTTTTTCTGAACAAATTAAATTACAATTAACATACATTATTAAATATGCGCAAGGCTGCTTTTTTACCTTCTACAACAATACTCATCCTCCAGAGTCCTGACCTGAGTCGCGAGCAGAGCGCACAGCCGACGCATACCGACTCCCTACTCCCGTATTCGACTGACTACTACTGCAGACAGACTCCGACTACTGTCGACTCGCGCAGACAAGCGCAGACTAGCTTCTACTGTCGACTCGCGCAGACTAGTGCAGACACGCGACAAGCAACAACTAACGATAAACTACTCTCTGGTCAAAGATCCTGTCATGCTTCGCCCATCGCCAGCAAAGCATACACCTTACAAGGTACTATCTTTATTCTTTTCGGTGGGAAATACGTTCAGCTGACTAGATGCTGGTGCTGGACAGAGAGCAGTTTAAAAAGTGTATTACTTGCAAGAATATAGAATCCAGCGGTGTTTGACGTAAGAGTTCACTACACATGCCTACTAAAAATCACCCTATAGCCCCACTAATCAAAGCCAATAAACGCCATCACAGCTGATGGAAAAAAATGCGTCACAGTTATAACTTAACTTCGAAACTGTCGCGATAAAGCCAGCACTCGTACTTCACGGGTCATAAGGCATCCCATCTACTGGGGAAAATCGTCGTCCTAAAAGAGTGCAGCTGAATGTGCGTTCTCCTCCATGTACAATCACAAACTGCCGAAGATCTAGCTACGGGATGGAAGGAGCGAGGGAGGGAGCTACTCCTCCAACAGTCTCGCGGCTCGTGCTGGCCGCCACCCTCCTTGATACGATCGCCCTTCGCCGTCACAAAAGCAGGTATAGATAACTAAACAATACGAGATAAAAGGGCGGCTCTCCCAAATGCATCTTGCTCATCTAAAGCGTATTGGCGCAGCCCCCCAAATGCTCTCGTTCTGGGATGGAAAACAATTTTCTTTAACGTCACGTAGGACACCTCAGCAGGGGCCGAGGCAGAACCGCGCTCTCGTAGGGAACTATCCCGCTGTTCTGCGCTCGATTATTTAACATCAACTCGACTCCTATAATAAAGCAATGTAACTTGGAACGGAGTAGAAGTCAGAGAAAACTATATCTACCAACTTCTGTATGCTGTGTAGAAACAGGCTAAGCTGTGTTACTGCGACAGGACTGTGTTTTGACCCTTCTATGGAAACGGGAACTGTGAGAGGGATGAGAATTTTTACTACTGCACTGTGGTGCATCCCCAAACTACATACAAGTACTACAGATCCGCGTCCCTCAAGGCCCATTCACATATATAACCCCAAAATGCTTTCTTCGTTATCTGTACCATCCAACAGAGAAAAATTACGAACTATAAAAAATGGTTCAAATGGCTGTGAGCACTATGGGACTTGACTTCTGAGGTCATCAGTCCCCTAGAACTTAGAACTACTTAAAGCTAACTATCCTAAGGACCTGAGGCAGGATTCGAACCTGCGACCGTAGCGGTCACGCGGTTCCAGACTGAAGCGCCTAGAACCGCTCGACCACACCGGCCGGCGAACTATAAAAGCTCCACTAACTTCATCTAACAGAGAACTCGATAAGACTTTTACCACATCTAGCTCCTGCCATATGCCGAAAACAAATACTGCATGGGTGCTGGCATTGAGCACACGTGATGGTCCTATCAAATATACAGGTATTGATAAACTGCACAGACCAGTTTAAAGTTGCTTCACCTATACTGTAGGAGGATGATCGTATCCCATGGACTATACTGAAAGTCGCAAGAGACGCTCCTTGTAGCACTGTCTCGTTGTTTGAAACATTTTTTTTTCTGCTGTAACACACTTTGTACACTGCCATACATTTTGTTTTTCCGCCACGATTTCGAGGCCTGTGTCAGGTTCTAAACTGACATTAAGACGTTCTGATCCATGGCCTCTCACAGAAAACTAGACGTTGCATGGTACAAATCATGTTGTTACTGCTGCTACCGTAACACACCACACACACACACTGGGTGATTTTTAAATAAAAGTCAATTACAACCTAAGGAAACTGGTAGAGTTTTGCGGCGTTGTGGAGAGTTTCCAAACTACAGTCCAAAGGTGATTGACGTCCTCTACGTTTAAACTCATCTGTCACAGTGATGGAATAGCTGAAGGCTCTGTGTTCCGTTTCGACTGATTCCTCATATTGCAGTCATGTACGCGATCACTGTTTCGATGCTAGCCATCCCCAGAATGCGTTGCCCCTCCACAAAACTCTTTCTCCAACTCAAACAAGCGTTGTCAGTCAATCATTATGTGATAAGCAACAGTGTGCCAGTGGACAGATGGGACTTCAAGATACTGTCGATGTGCTGAAGTAATAAGCATCACTGTTGATAGTGGAAACAATTTTAGCAATTTTGCAGTAATTTCAACAACGACCAATAATGCGACAGCATGTTTCCCAGTTTCAGTATCATAGCTAAACAACCCCTTCTCCACTTTGCGAGTATCCACGCGAATATAGATAGACGACTATGCAGTACGTCCATTCATTGTTAATTCTCGATCACATACATCATCAAAGTATACCAGACAGCACTTTACATATTTCTAACACCTCGAGCATAGTGCTTAGTTTACGATCTATCTCTACGCTGATGGGAGTCAGAGAGCATTTGCGCAGTCTTAGGATAAAATTAGACGCTGAAAGACCCCCTCACACTGTCATTGACCAACCCGCCCTGCAGCACCGTTACCGATTTAATCTGCAACCGACCGGAAGTAGACCGCTACATTCCACGTCTCATGAATGAATGGACCCTGCCGAGTCCTAGCCCATCCAAGTGCACAGGATTTCTCGAGATGCACCCAAGTCGAGGAGGTTAGCACTCCTTATCGATGTATACTAGCAGATTTGAAAGTGTTGCGATGTAATAGCAGACGGTTAAGAAGAACAAGAAACGGGTGATTTTTATGCGTGATGGAGCTCCAGATGGATGAGTTTGAAGCATTTTTACGTAAATCAACCACGCTATCAATTTTAAAGTGTTGTTCTAGAGTCTAGGATCAGTACCTGGAAGGTATTGGTAAGAGAGAATATAAACACATGCTCTCCTAAGGCTACAACGTTCCACACTTAAAACAGGCTATAGTGTTAGATCACTTGGGTTTCCGACCTATCAGTCGTATGGAATGCAGCGCTGTTAATATTCCTATGTAAGAAATATATTTCAAGTGCATGACACACATCCATCTTCCCGGTTTCTCTACGATAAACTATGGTATCGAACCCTAAAACGAAAAAACTACTTCCTTAAAACATCGGCTCTGCGTGATACGTGCACAATATAGCTTTCCAGAGACCTATAGGCACCGGGCGAGGTGGCGCAGTGGTTAGCACACTGGACTCGCATTCGGGAGGACGACGGTTCAATCCCGTCTCCAACCATCCTGATTTAGGTTTTCCGTGATTTCCCTAAATCGTTTCAGGCAAATGCCGGGATGGTTCCTTTGAAAGGGCACGGCCGATTTCCTTCCCAATCCTTCCCTAACCCGAGCTTGCGCTCCGTCTCTAATGACCTCGTTGTCGACGGGACGTTAAACACTAACCACCACCACCAGCACCAGAGACCTATAGCATCCACTGTTCACAGCCGATCACGGTTCAGAAATTATACTATGCCCACATCAGTCCCACATAAAATTATCTTCAGGAAAGGAGAATACTTCTTACTAGGAAACAGTAAACACGTAGCAGCAGCGTCCGACATGTGAAATTACAAGTCATGCCGCCACTAACTCTGTAAACAGATCTGCCAGGCAAATGTATACACGGGGATTGTAGTGCCTCACAAACACCCATCACTAACTTATAATCATCTTAGTTATGAAGCTGAAGTCTCGAATTTTACACGCAAGATGCGACAGGGGATGGAGTTGTAACCTCCCCACAAAAATTTGAAAAGACAATAATTAAATGTCAAAATGAATAGAGCCAAGGTGTGACTTCCCAGCAAAAATAAAAGAAGTTTATTTAAATGTTTATGGTCATCGTGCTAAAGGTAACCTCCCAGCAGAAATAAAAGAAAAGTCTATGATAATGAAAATGAGCCAAATGTTTGGTCCCCACAAAAATTATAGAATAATAATGACCCAAATGTAAACTCAACACAAAAATTGTGAAATGAACATTAATCATTAAACCCACAATAATAGGGCAGCATTGCTGACCTTAGGCCCTGTGCAATAATTAATCTGATAAATTGATTCTGGCAGGAAAAGCATAGGAAATATTGTTTCAATTGGAATGATTCTTTCTTTTAAAAACGATTGCTTTGAAAACAAAATTATTATTGGGGCAATTCTTGAACAACTTAATTACAATTAACATATGTTACATTATCAGATGTGCGCAATGCTGCTTCATTACCTTATTTAACCATATACCTCGTCCCGAACCTTGACCAGAGACCCATGTCGACGCCCGCCGGCTCCTCACACACTACTCCGATTGAGTACAACTCGCAACTGAACTCTCGCGCGGTCAAGCGCAGACTAGAAACGATAAACAACTCTCTGGTCAGAGATTCTGTCATGCCTCGCCATCGCTGGTACTGAATACATACGCGTTTCATAACCCTCCACTGGGGGGGCAAAAATTTGGCAGCGATGGTGAGTCATTTGGACTTGTCATGAGCAACAAATTTTTTCATAATTAATTAACTTTACAATTACAGCATATATACAGATATTTACAGGTGTAGAACATGAAGTAAATATAGTGCACATGCACTGAGTACAGAACTTGTTAGGCAATAACATAATGTGAGTACAAAACATATTAACAAATGACATAAGTGCACACACACTGAAAAAACTCTTTAGCATTTTCACAACAAATAAACATAATGGCAAAAAAAAATCATGTTGACAAGTGACATAAGTGCACATGCACTGTAGTTCAAAACATATCAGCAAATCAATAAGTAGAAGTCATGTTAGAAAAATGATAAAAGTGCACATGCGCTGTAGTTCAGAATATATCGAAAAAAATGTATAGGCCATGAATACATATGATGTTAGCAAAAAAAATTATTTTCACTATGTTACAAGAATTAGGATAGGAAAGGGAAGGATTGCATCATGGTTGTAGCACTTTAGGTTGCACGCAGCTGCACTGAAAGTCCATATCTTTCCACAGAAGTACAACACCAAGTGAGACAATCTGAAGTTCTTTTCCGAGAAGTATTTATCAGCATAGCCAAGACACTGAAATGTCGTAGTAATATTCCATGTTATCATTTTGGCAGTACATCAGGTACACCAAACAGTGGGACCATAATAACGTCTCCATCGCTCAGGGCGGTGGACAGCATGACGTGTCAACACCACGCTCTTACAAGGCACACCAACGTAGAATTAGTGCAAAAACCAAATATAGTGCTCCAAGATCAAGAGGATATACATGACAAATGGATATTGCAGTAATTCAGGGTAGTTAGGTCAGAAGGTGAAGGACATTAAGTCACATACTAGTCTTCATTGGGAATTACATTAGTAGTTTGCGGCAGTCATAGCCCAGTTATTGAACATTTCTGTACCATGTATGTAGTATTACAGAAAAATGTTCATAAATTGTTTTACAGATAACATTGGCATTCATTGCCTAATTACAAATCATCAGTAGTCATTCGTTTTACTGAGAACATTGAAATTCGTTGCTTAATTACAAATCATCAGAAGTCACTCGTTTTACAGAGAACATTGAAATTCATTGCCTAATTACAAATCATCAGAAGTCACTCGTTTTACAGAGAACATTTTACAGAGAACATTGGCATTCGTTCCCTAATTACAAATCATAGAAGTCATTCGTTTTACAGAGAACATTGAAATTCATTGCCTAATTACAAATCATCAGAAGTCATTTCTTAAAACAGGAGGTAGTCAATACATAGTATTACAGAATAACATTATTAATTAATCATTGGTCATCTCAATACAGTAATCAGTAGCATTCATTTCCCAGTTACAAAGCATTATTAATTAATCATTGGTCATCTCAATATAGTAATCAGTAGCATTCATTTCCCAGTTACAAGGCATTATTAATTAATCATTGGTCATCCCAATACAGTAATCAGTAGCATTCTTCCCAGTTACAAAGCATTATTAATTAATCATTGGTCATCTCAATACAGTAATCAGTAGCATTTATTAAAGCATTATTAATTAATCATTGGTCATCTCAATACAGTAGTGAAATTATGCACATAGTATTTATGCATTCATTATTCAAGTGACATACTATTCATAGCTAATCAGTATTACTCAGAACTCTCTTAAACAGGTATCATTATTTGGGTCTGGTAATACATTTTTTTTGTTAGCAATGCATTGCATTGGGTAATTACAAGGGAAAGAGAAAGAAAAATTGCTTTTGGGTTGTTGCTGTAAATGAAAATGTGTAACATCATTCGTCATGAGTCAGCTGTAGCAAGGTTATGAAACAAGTAGAGTATATGTAATCACATTCGTAAATGACATAGATTTAATGAACAACTGCTTATAGCACATTAACGTCATAAATAATTTCTCCTGCAAAAATATATTTAAAAAATGGATTATTCAGCTGGAAGAAGAAACGCATTTTATGCTGAAAAGTAGTGAACTTCGAATTAACAGGTAGTGAAATGTGTATAAAAATGTATTCCATAGCTGTCCTTTCCAAAACCTTCAGTCATTATACTATGCAATATAACACCTGCTGTCAAAGCAAACTGCAACAAATACTTAAATAACTACATAGCATGAATACATAACTTCCACATTATCCTCATCTGTAAAGAAAAAACTTCATTATCCATCACTTCATTATCTATATTATCATAACTCCATTATTATCATCACCTATAAAGAAAAACTTCATTATCCATAGTAGCATATTCTTCATCATTATTCATCAGCTTTCATTATCATCTGCAAAAAATTCACTTCATTACTCATTACATAACTATTCCTTATCTCTAGCATATTCCATCACTAAAACTAAGATGTGTAGTTCTGTCTGACAGCCTGCATCAATCGCCTTGTATTCTGAAAGAAAAAATTAGTTAAGACTGCTATTCTGCGATGTGTATAGTATATTCTTGTTAAAGCTTGTTAATCCTGATCCATTTACTCTTCCTCACGAGGTTTGCATCTTCTTTCAATCATTCCGAAGGTGAAATTCCCATTTCTGTTTAATTTATTTCTTTCACGCATCATTTCTTTCTGAAATTGATGAACAGAGATTAATGTCTTGCATTTAAATCATATACTCATTAAATAATGACTGGTTTATGTAACATAATTAAGCATACAGCATAACATGACAAAAAACGTAACATGTGAAAAACTTATATAGTGTTCAGAGGCAAAAATGTACTCAGTGTATCACAATGTAACAGTAAAGTAGTCACCATGTTGAGATACCATAAGGCAAAATGTCAAAGTCAACTGGTGTTTGCTATATCTTAACTATTTCATAGTGCATACAAACAAAACATGAAACAATCATATATACCTAAGAAAGACAAAAAATGTGATGTTCGTTGTGTTCAGCTTGTATGTTGCGTAGTTAATAGAGGCGAGAATTAAAGACTTTAATGGAGAGAAAATTTAATAAAATTAATATGTCACTAGATAACATTGCATAATTATTCATAAGATACGTAAGTTTCTCTGGAAAAAATGTGCACAGTCTGATATGTAACGACAAGAAGAGCGACCTGCTAACCTTACCTTGCCGGGCACTTGCCAAGAAAAAATATGATAGTCATCAATAAGTAGTCATGTGAATATAATTGCAGAAATAGTCATAAAATGTGTAACTTCATCTGGAAAAATATGCACGGTCTGATGTGTAACTACAAGAAGAGTGACCTGCTAACCTTAACTTGCCGGGCACTTGCCAAGAAAATATACGATAATCATCAGTAATTAGTCATGTGAATATAATTGCATAGGTGATCATAAAAATTAGCAAATGGCATTTAGCATGTTAAATCATAAAGTGTCTTCATTCAATAAAGGGTTTAATATTTGACCAATGGTGGTTGCCTTTCGATTTTCTGGTTCTCAATGTTTCGACGTGTACAACATTGGGGTGAGGAGTGCTGCGAATCCGATATGGACCTGCGTATAGAAGTTCAAATTTACTGCACCTACCTCTTCCTTTGTTGGATAAATAGTGTGTACGTACTAATATTTTCTGTCCAATGTGAAAGTCACGGCGTGTACAAACCTGTTTTTGCTGTCTTCTCCGGCGCTCTGTGGCACGTTTGATGTTGTTCAGCGCAATGTCGATTATTTCGTGGTGTCGTAATCGACGAGATGTAGGAAAATTTACTAATTCTGTAATTTTGTTTGGTGGTTCAACATTTTTCAGTATAACAGACGGAGATAGCATAGTGGATTCATTTGGAATGGAATTAATTACATCTTGGAATGAGAATATGTGTGTGTCCCAATCAATATGTCTTTTGTGGCAGTATATTCTACACAGTTTACCAATTTCTTTCATTAATCGTTCACAAGGGTTCGAAGAAGCATGGTACTTGGATATATAGATCGGAGAAATGTTTCTAGCTCGTAACATGTGTGTCCATATAGCAGAACGAAATTGTGATCCATTGTCAGAAATTACTTTCAACACATGCCTTACATGAAATAGAAAATGCTTTACAAATGCTTTCGAAACGGTTTTAGCAGTAGCTTTGCGTAACGGAGTGTGAGTAACAAATTTTGAAGTGAGTTCAACAGTGACAAAGATGTAGCAGAAACCTCTATTAGTTCTCGGAATTGGACCAAAAATGTCTACAGCGGCCATATGTCTCAATTTAACAGGTACAATTGGATGTAATGGAGGAATATGTGAAGTTGTGTCTGACTTAGCTTTCTGGCAGATTTTACATGACGCTAAAACTCGTCGTATACGTTTCTCCATGTTGGTAAAATAACAGTCCTGCCTCAGTATAAGAAAACATTTTCTGGCTCTGTAATGTGCATAACTTAAATGAGTATACCATATTAATTTGTTAACCAGTTCGTCAGGAATGCATAATAGCCAATTGTTGCTGTCAGGATGAGAGCGGCGAAACAGAATGCGATTGCGTATAGTATAATGGTTTCTAATCGTAACATTATTCCTATCGTGCCAAAGGTGTTTAATATCTTTCCACACGTTGTCTTTACTTTGCTCTTTTGCTATGTCCTGTAATGACGACGAAATAAAATTTTCAAATGCAACTTGTTGAATGTACATGACGCTGAAATTTGCTTTGCAGAAGTTGGTTGCGATGTCTTGCTGATTGTTGCTGAGAGAACGAGATAGTGCATCTGCTATAATATTTTGTGTGCCGGGAACGTGAACGATTGAAAAATTAAATTCCTGTAAATAAAGCTTCCATCTGCTTAATCGGTCGTGAGTAAATTTAGCTGAAAGTAAAAATTGTATAGCTCTATAGTCTGTGTAAACGGTGGTGTGTCTTCCATAAAGAAAGTGCCGAAATCTCGTAAAAGCCCATACAACACATAATGTTTCCAGTTCTGTAACGGAAAAAGTTCGTTCAGCAGGTGACAGAATGCGACTTGCAAATGCGATGTTTTTAATTACTGTTGAGCCATCTTCTTCAATTTCCTGAAAAATATGTACGCCTAAAGCGGTGTTGGAACTGTCGGTAGCAATGGAAAAATTTTTGGTAAGATCTGGGTGCGATAAAAGTGGTGCATTCAACAAAGCATGTTTCAGGTTCATAAATTCCGAATGTGCTTGCTTATCCCAGGACCAAATAGTGTTTTTACCTGTCAATCGGCATAATCTAGGTGTGTCTAAAGCAGAGTGATGAATAAATTTACGAAAAAAGTTAATTAATCCCAAAAAGCTGCGTAACTGTTTTTTCGTTGTAGGAACAGTAATGTCACGAAGAGCTTGAAGTTTTTCTGGATCAGGCGCAATGCCTTCTGCTGAAATTACGTGTCCATGAAATTTTATAGAAATTTTACCAAAATGCGATTTACTGAGATTAACTGTGAGTCCTTGTGCACGAAAAGTTTGCAACAGTTGTTCAAGAATCAGATTGTGTTCAGTCCAGTTAGCTTCTGCGATAAGAATGTCGTCTACGTACGTCGTGATTCTGCCTTTAAGTTCTGTCGGAAGTATTGTGTTCAAACCGCGAATAAAAGCTGCTGAGGAAATCGTTAAGCCGAACGGTAATTTACAAAATTGATAAGTCACCAAAACAGAGAAAAGCTGTATACTTTCTGCAATTCGGATGAAGCTGAATTTGCCAAAATCCCGATTTCAAATCTAGTGTGGAATAAATATCCGCACCATGAAATTTCTGTAGAAGTTCCTCTAATGTCTGTGGTCGATCTGTTTCATTAATAATTATGTCATTGATGTGACGCGAATCAAGTACAAGGCGAAGTGAGCTATCCTTTTTCTTAACAATATGTAGCGGGTTTATGTACGGACTAACTGCCGGCTCAATAATTCCTTGGTCGAGCATATCCTGCAATTCTTTCTTAACTTGTTCTCTGTGGATATATGGAATGGGATAATGCTTTTCTTTAAATGTGTCGTGCTGTTTGACTTGAAATTCATACATAAAACCGGACATAGTACCAGGAATGTTGTCGAAAACTGGAGCTTGCTGTAAAAGAATTTTGTGTAGTTGCGTGCGTTCGTCGTCTGTATTTGCACAGCTCTGCTTAACTTTATCAGAAATCATCTGCATTACGTCGTAGTCAGCTTCGTCTGGAGTATTATAGCTATGTACTTACGTATCAATGAACAATGTGGAATTACAGTCTATGCCACGTGATACGGAAATGACCTCTGTGCGATTAATTGTTTGTTCTTCCGCAGATAAAGAGTGCTGAAATTCCAAAGCCAATTGTACATTCTCGTCCTTCAACATTAAATAGGAATTTTGAAAATCTATAACTGCGTCGTGTTGTACCAGAAAATTAGTATCTAAAATAACGTCTGTTGTCAATAAAGGAACAATCCAAAAATTTGAGTGAAAAGTATGACCTGCAATACAAAATGATAAATGCGTCTGTAATTTAACATCTACTCCTTTACTCGATACTGCTCCTTTCACTTTCGTTTTGCCTAATGGTAATGTAAGATAGGTATTCTATTTGTTACACTCGTTGAAAGTTTCTTCATTTATTACTGACATAGGTGATCCGGAATCGATTACTGCTGAAAATTTCGATGAACCAATTTTAATTTCGATGACAGGATGCGAAATGGTTTTTTGAACAACTGGTCTTTCCTGCAAAAGAGTGTCTCTGATATCGTCAAAAGTAATTACATTTTCGTGAACAACATTCTGTGTGTCAAAAGTAGTGCTTGTGTTATTGGAAGACGCGACCTGTACAATATCTAGTCAGATTCTATCTGACGTGTTATTATTTTCTGGAGGATGTTGTGGCATTTCGACTATTTGAACTGTTCTGTTATTTCTTTCAGACGTATTACGCTCTGGATGATACCTACTGTCGGGTTCATTCATGAGAATATGTTCTTGTGGAAAATTTTGCTGTTTGTAAGACCGATTGTTATTATATGTACGCTGAAAATTTTGCCCATTATTTTTACGTCTGTCGTGATAGTCATTACTATACGGTGCATTGCGATAGAAATTGAAATACTGTGTTTTCTGTACGTAGTTGTTTCTTTGCTGCCGTGCGTTACTATTTGTTGTACCTGGGACTATACGTGCACGCGGCGAAACATTAAAGCTTGGCTGACCTTGTGCATTACATTGTTGGTTAGGTATGCTAACCAGCTGGCTTTCATGCTGTTGTGGCGGAAAACGTTTATTGTCACTAAAATGTGGTTCCTGTTGCTGAAAATTTTGACGATATTGATAATTAGAATTTTGTCTGTTATTAAAGTTTTGGTGGTTGTCATTCCTGAAGCGTCTAATACCTTTACTATTGAAATTACGTGACTGATCGTAATTACTGTAAGTTTGTTGACCTTGGTTATTATATGTAAAATTTTTGTTTACAAAGGAAGAATCAGATTGTTGTACTTCCAAAAGCTGTAACAGATCTCTGAATGCCAAAATGTTTTCTTTTTGCTGACCCGTTAGAAGTGACACTCTTAATGATCGTGGTAATTTAGAGATACATAGTTGAATAAGTGCAGATTCACTATATGGTTCACTTAGGTACTGGTTTTGTTGAACCATGTGTTCAAAAAATTGCGTGACACTGGGAAAATTTGAGTTCTCACAATTTGGTAAACTAATTAGTTGATCTTTAATTCCGCGCTGTGTCGTCTTCGACCAATACGCTGATAGAAAAGCATTCTGAAACTCTTCTACCGAATAGCATTGTCTCGCGATCGGTCTCATACGAATTGCCGGTTCGCCTTCCAAAAAACTGCAAATAAATTCAAGTTTGTGTGTTACGGGCCAAGTTGGTGGAAAAGCAAAGCTAAATTGTTGTATCCAATCCAGTGGGTGAATCTGTGTTCTCTCATTTTTAAACACTTTAAATTTTCTCACTGACAGAAAATGTTTGTAATCAAAATTATCGTCTCTGTATGACGGAACAGTTTCAGTATTGTAAGAGAATCTATTTGTCTGTGTCTGTACTCTCTGTAGATTACACAAGTTATACGCGCTGCGTGAGTCTGACAAATGTTCACTAAGTAGCGTCTGCTGTAATGTGTTGAACGCTGAAATATTTTTTATCTCTGTTACCTCTTGCTATAAACTTGACAATTTTCTACGTAAGGTGTTATTAGATGACTCGATCTCATTGATTGTCTGTTGTAGATTTTGGAATTCAGGTGTTTGGTTAAACAAAATCGGTGCAGTATCGTCTGATTTGCTGTCATTATTACTTTCAATAATATCAATACGACTGGCCAATTCATCACATTTTCAGTCAGTATTTTTACCTGATCATCTGTTTTAATGTCAGACGCATTAATCTGTTTTTGCATTTTACGTGTGGTTTCGTTCAGTTTTTTAACGTCAGCTTTGATGTCATCGGAATCATGTGTTAGTTCTAACTGTTCGAGTCTGTCTATCACTGTCTGAATATCTGCTGTGTGTGTATCTGTTTTTGATTTAAGATCAGAAATTTCATCACGTAATTCGGTGTTCGACTGTTCGATGGTATTAATTTTGTCCAATACTGTAGCAATATTGTTGTCTACATATGTTTTTGCCTTCGCAAACATTTTACGTTTATCTTCTCGTCTCTGTGCAGTGATTGTTTCCATGACTTGACGTTTTACTTTATTTTGATCCTGTATAAATTTGCGGAAACGCGTATCACTGTTTTGTACGTGGTGACTAAGACGTTCGTCAATTTGAGTGTTCTGTTGGTCGAATTTCGCGTCTATCTTTGCATCCAATGTGCGCGAAAGTTCTGCTGTCATCAATTTAAACTCGTCGCGTAATTGTGTTGTTGCTTTTTGAGAGCATTGTTTATCGACTGCACTAATTTACTCTCTAAGTGCTTCTGTTGTAGCTGTTTGCATATCCCTTAATTATTGAGCAACCGATCTAATTTCTTCGCTACTTTTCTTTGAACAAGCCTCAATTTCCTCGTGTAACTGTTCCTTAGTATCATGACACTGCGCGGCAACGGCTCTAATCTGTTCACTAAGCTGTCTGGAATTGTTGTCTAATTTTTCACTAAGGTTGTCTTGTTTTTCATTCTGTTGTTTGACCTGTTCACTAAGTTGTTTGAGATATTCATTATTATTGTCTAGTTTTTCATTAAGCTGTTTGTTCTGTTCACTAAGTTGTTGTTTAAAATTTTGCACTTTGTTGTTGTAGCAATCTTGCCATAATTTGTTCAAATTTCAATATTACCGGCTCTATTCTCTGTGCGGTTTGATGACGTACCTGCAATTGTCACATTTTGTGTGACCATTTGGTCATTGTGTAATTTACAAAAAGGTTTGCCAATCGGATGTACACTGTCAGTCACTATTTCGGAATTAAATAAATCTGTCCTACTTTGAGTATCCTGTTCATTTTCATTAGAAAAATTCGTCTGTCCGTTACGTGAATTTTCCAAACCGGGTGTGTTAAACTGGGCAGCGCTCATTACAATAGAGCGCCCCGCGTCATCAATTGTCGTCAAATTAACAGAGGAGACAATTGAGTTCGTTTGTTCATCATTAAGATAAAAATCGTCATGAGTGGTTGGAACGCACTGATTGTCAGTGAACGCAGGATTGTCATTATTACACTGTGTGTCACAAGTACTGTTGGTTTAAGTTGTTTAAGTTGTTAAGTTGGTTTAAGTTGTTTAAGTCGGTAATTTCATTCTACACACCTCGCGATGTACTATTAACAGTTTTTCGCGGCATTTTAACACAAATCACAATTATTCACAAATGAAACAAAGACAATGCAAAATTCAACAAATACAAGTACAACAAAGAGCAACGAATTGCCGATGATCTGTGGAAGAAAGTCACAAAATTAGTAAAAGTGTTGCGTCAAATGCTAATTATATTTAAGTAAATAAGAGCAGATATCTGACTACTTCTCAAAAGATTCTCAAAGAAATACGATCCTGGTCCGGATGTCGCCAAGTGTAACCTCCCCACAAAAATTTGAAAAGACAATAATTAAATGTCAAAATGAATAGAGCCAAGGTGTGACTTCCCAGCAAAAATAAAAGAAATTTATTTAAATGTTTATGGTCATTGTGCTAAAGGTAACCTCCCAGCAGAAATAAAAGAAAAGTCTATGATAATGAAAATGAGCCAAATGTTTGGTCCCCACAAAAATTATAGAATAATAATGACCCAAATGTAAACTCGACACAAAAATTGTGAGATGAACATTAATCATTAAACCCACAATAATAGGGCAGCATCGCTGACCTTAGGCCCTGTGCAATAATTAATCTGATAAATTGATTCTGGCAGGAAAAGCATAGGAAATATTGTTTCAATTGGAATGATTCTTTCTTTTAAAAACGATTGCTTTGAAAACAAAATTATTATTGGGGCAATTCTTGAACAACTTAATTACAATTAACATATGTTACATTATCAGATGTGCGCAATGCTGCTTCATTACCTTATTTAACAATATACCTCGTCCCGAAACTTGACCAGAGACCCATGTCGACGCCCGCCGGCTCCTCACACACTACTCCGATTGAGTACAACTCGCAACTGACAACTCGCAACTGAACTCTCGCGCGGTCAAGCGCAGACTAGAAACGATAAACAACTCTCTGGTCAGAGATTCTGTCATGCCTCGCCATCGCTGGTACTGAATACATACGCGTTTCAGAGTACATCGCATAAATCATAGTTCGTTTAGAGGAATGTGTCACGTTTCATCACACATGAGATGGAAGTCCTCTGATGACAGACAGGTTTGCCGTTAACGATCGCAAGTTGACAATGCTTTAAATCACATACAGAACACGTGACTGTATTCGAGTCGAACGCAGGCTATATCGAGCGACTGATGCATCCTGACAGAACAGCGGAAAAATTGACCTGCACCAACTTCTCCCTCTCTAGAATGCATCATCAGTCTACCATTAAATCGTACCTCGTTACAGCTCCATCACAATCGATCACCCCGCCCACTCTCTGTTACCCTTTAATGCAGTTGCATGTAAGTTTAGAGGCGGATTGTTATCTGTCTTCCTTAAAAGCTCCAGATACAGTAGTCAGCTCGTGTGTATCACTGTCACCTCAATAGACATACAGTATAATGCTGCCTCGACGAAAAAAAGTAACTGTTTCCCTGGTTCCCTTCGCTTCCATGTCGACGTTTTCTCGGGGTACAGAAGGTGGTAGATACAGTTTTCTTCGACTTCTACTCCGTTCCGACTTACATTGGAACGATCACATGTGCAAAGCTGCAGGGATGGTAGCGCAGAGTCAGAGGGGTCAGTTGCAAGATGCATAGGGACTACCCAAAACGAGGTTGGAATTTTACTGTAGCAGATAGTTCGAGAAAGGTGACTCGCTTCGAGATATGAGAGTGCCAGAAATATGATTCACTAGTGGCTGTAATCATCAAAGGACTTCTCTGTATGATCCAATCCAGGTATGTGCTTGAATGAAAGACTTGTTTCCAAATCTCAGACACCTTTTCTACCGAAAGCGAAGCACTAGAGATCTGGAACGCTAGTGTAGATTTCTTACGACCTCAATCAGCACAAAATCTACTACTGTTTGTGATCCTTCTCAGTCAACGATCGCCTACAACCCAATCGATATATCACCATGCCATCGAGACAGAATGCGTTACAAATACTGGAGGAAATAACTAGCGGCGGCGGCGTAAGGGAGTTGCAAATACCGGTTTCATACCACGCTACTTAGCCGAATCACTTTCAAAATACGGTAATTTTATTACGAGGTTGCACCATCGGCGACGCGTAACCGCACCGTTGGTTTGATACCATACACTCCGGTGATCAACGTCTATATTCTGCGTCACTGTATTTGTCTGAAAAAAGAAAAAAACCTCTTCATTCAGAGGTAATGCCATACCTCCATTTATAAAGTGAGTATAGCTTTTAACGTAGATACTTGTATGCACCTATAGAACCAAGACAGCTTGTGATGGTAATGTGGTTTTGTTTTTTAACATCTCGCTGCTTGTAAGACGATTACGCCTCTCTTTCTAGGACACAGTGGTACCACTCGCAAGAAAACTTATTAGGAATGTCCACCCATCGTTGATTTTCGGTCAGTATTATTTCGTATCGCCGTCAATCAGTTACTGACGAAGTATTAGTAGTATGGGGTGTGTGACAGGTTCGCCTTGAGCATCAGGCTTGTGAAGTATGTGTTTGTGTTCAGGTATGTGCAAAGGAAATGACTATGTCCAGTCGTAAAGAAGTTATGGATTTGACGTGGAATACTGTGATAGCAAAGGGAGGAGGAGTATGTCAAGTCATAAGAATGTTAGAGATATTTCTATTTCCAGAGCCGCAGCCGTTGGCAGGGCTATTTCCGATACTTCGCTCATTGTCGAATGTCGTTCAACTGAAACCGCAATCCTAACATTTATTTGTAAGTATAGCGATGAAATACGCATATATGTGACCAATTTAGTAGGATGCTTCTGTCTATGCGCGCTTGGCGCGGCGGTGGCATGTGGCGGGAATGGTTCACGTTTTCTGCTAACGGCCGGAGCCGTCCGAATGGATAGGCCTGTTGCAATGCGGGAATATAGTTGACTTAACCGTGTAGTCCTCTAGACGGCCGAATAATGAACTAAAACTTAGTACGTGTTGAATAGCTTTCGTGATCAAGTGGAAATTTGAGACGATTTAATATGAGCATGTGTTTTCGCTGGGCCATTATTTCCTCCCGTTTAAACTGTTCGGTTAACTGCTTCTTCACATTTCGCGTCTTTATTTAGTTGAGAGAACATCGATTATGGTGAGTACATCTAGCAGGTGGAAAACACGTTTGCTGGTTCTCTATACATGAGAAACACCTTATCCGACTTTGTAAATTATAAGAGTGATTTGGAATCTGATACATCACCGACATCGGCATTCGCGAGTGGAAATATCAGTTTCCTCTATTTTCTTTTTCGAGTTTCCACGCAAAGGTCTCTGCAGACGGGATAAGTTTCTCTCTGCCGATCATTAGTGATCGGTGGCGGTACACTTCGCTGGACGTCTCAAAATAATGAAAGCAAGTGCAGTCGAATTTAAAAAAGTATACCGATTTTGCTCATAAAACTAAATGAAAATGGACTTTATCTATTTCTGTGGAAAGAGGACATGTATTATTGTCGCGAACGTTTTTTTAAATAGTTGCTTTATTATAGGAGTCGAGTTGATGTTAAATAATCGAGCGCAGAACAGCGGGATAGTTCCCTACGAGAGCGCGGTTCTGCCTCGGCCCCTGCTGAGGTGTCCTACGTGACGTTAAACAAAATTGTTTTCCACCCCAGAACGAGAGGCTTTGGGGACCTGTCTAGTCTGCGGCAGCAGCGCCTCCTAGCCATTAGGGGCGGCTGCGGCAATATGCTTTAGATGACCAAGATGCATTTGGGAAAGCCGTCCTTTTATCTCGTATTGTTTAGTTATCTATACCTGCTTTTGTGATGGCGAAGGGCGATCGTATCAAGGAGGGTGGCGGCCAGCACGAGCCGCGAGACTGTTGGAGGAGTAGCTCCCTCCCTCGCTCCTTCCATCCCGTAGCTAGATCTTCGGCAGTTTGTGATTGTACATGGAGGAGAACGTACATTCAATTGCAGTCTTTTAGGACGACGATTTTCCCCAGTAGATGGGATGCCTTATGACCGTTCAGTACAAGCGCTGGCTTTTTCGCGACAGTTTCGAAGTTAAGTTATAACTGTGACGCATTTTTTCCATCATTTGTGATAGCGTGTATTGGCTTTGGCTAGTGGGGCTATAGGGTGATTTTTAGTAGGCATGTATTGAACTCTTACATCAAACAGCGATAGATTCTAAATTCTTGCAGGTAATACACTTTTTAAACTCCTCTCTGTCCAACACCAGCATCTGGTCAGCTGAACGTATTCCCCACCAAAAAGAATAAAGATAGTACCTTACACCCCAGCCTTTTCCCCCCTAGCTTGTAGGTGTAGGGTAGAGTTTGAGTGCTTCTGTCGCAGGTTTCGAGAAGCATTGCGTGATTTTTTTTTCAGCAGGACAACACCAGTTGTATGGTATCGTCAGTTTCTGCGCTATATTGCGACTTAAGGCCGTTTTTGTGAAGCTCTGTGCATATAGTTTTGTAATTAGGAGCTACCTTTGTGATTAATTACGTAATTAGGATGGACATTTGCGTCAGTTTCCCAACCAAAATAAATAAAGTACACTAACCTAACCTTCCCCTCCCGCACTTGGACAGTTTCCATGTGTTAGGGGTGCACATAGGCTTTCCATCCATTAGAATCAGGCTTCGAATCGCTGATAAGTTGCGTTTTGTAAATGCTCTGAATGTTTGTACACTGCAATATTTTAGGGTGTTTAAGCATTGTGAGCGTGTTTGCATGCATTATTTCGGTGATTTACGAGTAGTTTGCAAATCTCTATGCTGTGTACTGGATTATTTTGGTAATTTACGAGTCGTTGGCATATTTACACATCAGTGTACTGCATTATTTACGAGTAGTTTCCAGGTCTGTAAACTGCGTATTGTGATCTCAAGCACCTAAGGGTGACTGTTTTTTTTTATCAGCATAATAAATAAACTACGTGAATTCCTTTCGCAGCAGCCTAGAACAGGTTGATTCATTTTCCTGCCAATTTCGCCCTACAGGCCACCGGGGGAGGGGTGGGGGGGCGATGCGGCTGGGGCACACGTGCAGCTGAGAAAAACATGCGATGTCGTCACGATGCTGTGCTCCTGTGGACTGAACTACACTATCACGTGACCTCTAGCGGTGAACTAGGTCAGTTCTTTGGTCTGGTGGATCGCAGGCAGTTGTCTCTTGTGTGGTGGGAGCTTATTTGTAGGTTTAAGAAATGACAGACAATTCCAGCAGAGCCAGATGTTTCCATGCATTGTGTAATGCATCTTTAATGCAAAGCAGTTATTTGCAGGAACGTATTCTTCCTCTTCATATGTTCAAGCATTAATGCTCACTTCCATTCTTCATGCAGTGAGCTGTGGATGCACTCCTAAGCTGAATGACTGCATGCAATACAGCTATTAAAACACCCTCTGTCTGGCATCAGCAATTCGTTATTCTCCTTCCACGCCAAGAGCTCAACAAGCACTGATATCTCAGCCTTTTGTGGTGGTAACAATAAACTAAGCCAATAATGCTGTAGGTGGGTAATAAATTTAAAAAAATTTCAACAAATTTAAACAAAAAAATTGGTTCAAATGGCTCTGAGCACTATGGGACTTAACATCTGAGGTCATCAGTCTCCTAGAACTTAGAACAACTTAAACCTAACTAACCGAAGGACGTCACACACATCCATGCCCGAGGCAGGATTCGAACCTGCGACCGTAGCGGTCTCGCAGTTCCAAACTGAAGCACCTAGAACCGCACGGCCACACCGGCCGCCAAATTTAAACAAATTTATACAAATATAAACAAATTTAAACAAATTATATTCGAACTGAATGAGATCATGTGCAGTCTCTAGTGGGGGCAACACCATACTAGTTCCTCTCAGCTGCAGGTGTAAGCTCTTAGAGCAAAATTCCCTCCAAAATTGGAGATTCCCGCCCATTTTCCAAGAGGATATCGCACCATCATGCAAAAAAGTCGGAAAGGGGGGCGGGGGAGCATAGAATCACATAATTCAATTTCCCTCCAAAATTCGAAATTCTCGTCTGTTTTCCAACAGGATGTCGCACCATCATGCAAAAATTCAGAAAGTTGGGACCAGCAGAAGCACATAATTCAATTCCCCGCCAAACTCAAACTCGCCGCCTGGGGGGTCGTTGACTTTCCCACCAAAAGCCGCCATCTTGGATAACGGTACTCGAGTCATCAGCTAATATCACGGGCGCCATCTTGCATGACGTCAGTGGGGCGACGCCGGCCAGGTTATACTACTCCGGTCTAGCCCGCCTCTCTCCCTACAGACTACTGAATGATCGGTCTTGGCGAAAATTGATACGAGACCGGTCTACTGGTAGAAATGCATACTGTAAAGACAAAAAACGAGTAATGATGGATCGACTAGTGCCCTTCCACTATGTGTTTCAGCAGAATGCATGTGTGAATTTACGTCCCTCCAGAAAGCTTGTATACATTCGTAGATATATGTGCCTCCATTCGTGTTACAAAAATTCACGTTCAATTGTAGACTGACAACTCTAATATTTTTGTCCAACAATTCGACAGGATGATCATTGATAAGTGTATCACACACGAACTGACGCTCCAAATCCTACAGATAAGTCTGTCTTCGTTTTAAGTTCCACTACCGTAGCGACCACAAATACAGTGTGACACTCCTAGGGGAGGTCAAGCATATTTCTTTTTTGTATCCTGTTAGTGCCATGCGTGACTGGCACGCGGAAAGAAGGTCGGTCAAAATTTTGAGCTGTAGAAGTAATTCTATACCAGTAACTTTATCAATGGCTATTGTTTATAACTCAACAACATAAATTTAATCTGCTTATTAAGATCTTCGCTCATCCGTTTACAGGCACACAAAACGCACGGAAGAATGTGTGCTATCCGCCCAGTTTTCTCTGTCACTCACTGAGTCTCTAGCACTTTATTTAATCTACCACACCTTAGCAAAGCGTTGTTAAAATTGTCGAAGCAACGTATTTACAAGTCACAATGAAAAATGGTCTGAACATATCACAAAAAAGGCGCTATGTTCTGGGCAGAGTTAGGGATTTAAAAGAAGGCAACTAGCTTTTCGACTTACCTGGCAGCTTCAGAAACATTTAAATCAAAACATACTGACATACTTGTTAGTGTTAGTACCCAAGTTACATAATACACTGAGGTGACCAACGTCATGGGATAGCGATAAGCACTTACAGACGCGGTGGCAGTTTCGTGTCCATGATGTGTAAGAGGGCAGTTCATTCGCGGAGCTGTCATCTGTAGCCAGGTGATTCATGTGAAAAGGTGATGAAGGCCGCACAGTGGAAATTAACAGACTTTGAATGTGGAATGGCAGTTGGAGCTAGATGCGTGGGGTACTCTGTTTCGGAAATCATTAGAGAATTCAGTATTTCGAGATCCACAGTGTCAAGAGAGTGCCCAGAATAACAAATTTCATGTATTACCTCTCACCGTGGACAATTCAGTGGCTGACGGCCCTCAAGCAACCAAGATGAGCAGCATTTCCGCAGAGTTGTCAGTGCTAACAGACAAAAAACTCTACGTGAAACAATGTGGCGCATACGACGAACTTAACTGTTAGGACAGTGCGGCGAAATCTATCGTTAATTCCTTATGGCAGACGAGGACATCACTCGCAGTGCCTGTCCTTGTCTTGTGACTAAACTCGTCCGACCATAGACGACTGGAAAATCGCGGCCTGTTCAGACGAGTTTGGATTTCAGTTGATAAGAGCTGATGGCGGGTTTCGACTGCGGCGCAGACCCCATGAAGTCATACACCCAAGTTTTAAACGAGGCACTATGTAAGTTAATGGTGGCTCCATATTGGTGTGGGCTGTGTTTACACGGAATGTACTGGGTCCTCTGGCCCAACAGAAATGATTATTGACTGAAAATGGTTATTTTCAGCTGTTTGGAGACCGTTTGCAGCCCTTCACGGACTTCACGTTCTCTCAAACAACTACAGAATTTTTTTGTGTGACAATAGACCATGTCACCAGGCCACAAATGTTTGCTTTTGCTTTGAAGAACGTTCTGGACGATTCGAGTGAATGGTTTCGCCACCCATATGGCTCGACATGAATCCCTTTGAACTTTACTGATTAAAAAAAAACGTGAATACGTCAAGACGTTTTGAGTTAAACGTCTTTGAAGCTGCCAGGTAGATCAAGAAGCACGTTCCCTTCTTTTACATCCCTAAATCCGCCCGGGATGTACTAGTCTTTTTTGTGCTGTGATATGGTAGGAGCATTTTTCGTCTTGGTTCCCAACTTTTACTCTACCATCATTCTGACTTACACCTCCATAGCTTAGCAACCAATGTAGATTTTTGTTGACTCGGACGACGACTAATGTGGTAAGGCTTTTTTTTATTGCCTTTCGAACCATGCTGCTTATATAGGCCTACTGTCAACGAAAAAAGCTTTCACAAAACAACAGGACGACCATTAATTTCGTGTATTTGCCTCCCACAACAAAATTCGTTTTGGGTTTGTCAATTTATCTACCTTCGTACAAAGTTCGAACCAATTCGTGCAAGTTTAAAGTATAGTAGTGGTGCGCTTCAAAAACCTTTCTGTCGTTACTTGCATGTAAAATCCGAATGGCGATCATTCCAATTTCACCCTAATCAACATATTTTGCAAAATAAATTAATCGATTCTCTCAATTTACCTGGGCATCAGCTCCAGTTCATCATTCAAACCTTGCTTAATACACTGTAACATAGCTACATTAAGACAGATGTTCAAATTACTATACAAATGGCCACTGGTCCAGACTAACCTACAAATATTTTAGCCCCTTGTTCCTAGCTGAAATAAGAACTGAGCACTAACTCCAATTCTGCACACAGCCCCCTGAAACATATTTGTTATGGCACTTCCGCGTTGTAAACATTCTGTAACTGAGCAGCTGAAAGAAAATTCTAAATTACAAGTCATCTCTGTGTTGATGATGTTTAACATTTTCCTCCATAAGTCATCGAGAACTTGGAAACCTTTGCCTCTTTAACTTGCTGCTTTATGCCCCTTGAAGCTTCATGCTATTTGTACAGCGTTATTTATTACATAATAATCATTTAATGGAATTTAAGTACAATACAGACACGTTAGAACCTGCTTTCGTTGCTGGATCGTGTGGGTGGTACAGTCATTTGCTTTGTTTGGTGGGTGGAAAACATGCCTTTTTCGCTGTAATCATTACTTGAGATATGTGGAATGTTGTGATCACCTGAAATGTGTTTTGTTAGCTCCATGCAGAATACAACATTTCTTTTGCTGTCATATTATTCACAAGTGAGGTTACGTTTACAAGACAGCCTGCATTCAACAGGGAGAATACCTGCCTGTGGAATAAAGAAAATTGATATGCAGCTTGTCAATACGTGGGTTGGTAGTGTTTGACTATGTGATTTGAACCGATATACTTCCGATAAACTAAACGTAGCTGTGTACAAAATGCCTCTCCTACTCGAATGGAATATGGAAAGAATGTCTCTCGGTTAAACCTTCGTTTTAGCCCAAATTTTCTCACTGCAGATTCTACCTTTGCTCATGACACAGGAAGCGGTAAAGAGATCGACCCTCAGCTCCTACTTTTGTCTGAATATCACTTTCTCCCATATTCTCGCCAGTAACGAATCTTCTTGCAGCAACCTGATTTTGAATTGATGAATCGTATTCGTCAGGTGCATTTTCTCGGGTGTTTCGGCAGATATTACCCAAACAAATGCTGTTCATCATGTCTTTCATGCGACGCCCGTTGTGGTCTGAAAGTTTTGGTTTGTTTCCCATTACAACCAAAAGCATTTTTAAAGCTGAATCTTACGTTCCCATTCAATAGAATGGTCCCAAACTAGTTTAGTGCGATATGTATTAATAGGACAGCAAAACACGAAGAATAATCGGTGCTCCAATAGCGATTGAGCAGCGCTGCCACTGCACGGCTGTGGTAGTCAGCATGGGAAACGCTGCTCAGTCACTTATTCTTCGTGCTTTACTGTCCCTGTTAATACATATCCATAACACAAATATCATTCAAGAGACAACTAGCAGACTGGGACACACCTTAAAGGTCTGTTCACACTATCCATCACGGCACCATCATGTCACAATATCATCACATGAAGGTGTATTTTCACTGTCCATCACGTCACGACACGTCAAGCCAATTCAAGTCACGTGATCTCATATCACACGGCTGTCCTCAACCGCTTTTTCGTGGGAATTTTCAATTTTCGCAAGATGACTTACAACTATTTTTATGTCCAAAGAGCGTATACAAAACGTGGTAGCATATATACGTATATGTTGTAGTTCATATTTGTACGAAAATGACATTTATAGGTTGAACATTAAGGAAAGAAGACACAAGTGAAAAACAATGCAAAAAGAATGTGGATATGAAAAATGCCATTACGTGGTACAGAAGGGAAATTTCACACACTGTACAAGGAACTCAAGGAAGAGGAATCTGCATTTAACACGTTAGAAAGATGAAGCAACAATTTCTTTCATTTGTTACATCAAATTTCTGCAAGAATTGCTAAAAGGAACACATGTTATGGGCGGTCACCACATCCCATGAAAAATGGGTCTGTTAAAGGTTAAGATTAGTTGTCAGCACATTGTAGTTTTTTGTGTAATAATCTTATCTCCCTCAATACCTTCCTCTTAAGAGTCTAAGTTTTCTTTCCATCTTGTATTTGGCTTTTAATACTTCAGGGGCCTTATTTGTCCTGGGATTTGCCAGTGAAACCACATAAATATTGACGACTTATGTTTGCAAAACTGTTTCACACACAATACAGAGAACCACTTAACAATAAATAAGCCTGCCAACATATATTTAAACAAACAACTCTAATACATTACTCGATGTTTACCTCACAAAAAATACATTTTGCCACTTTTGGAGTGCCTGAAGGTTTAAGTCCATTTCTTTATGGAACATTACAAATGCCTGACAACATACAAATAAATTCCACGTACTAATCAGATTCTACCCAAAGTATTATTTTTAATTCGTATTGCAGTCATATTCCATTTAAAATATTAAATACAGTATCGGTATGAATATAAATCCACTTTATAAATGTACTAGAGTAAGTAATTTAGTGTGCTCATGTCATAAAATTCAGACTGCTGCCTCACTACTTCAATTAATCTTTCATCATTCATTATAAATTTTAACAAAAGATGTAACAAAACGAAACAATTTGTAACAAATAATTGACAACAAACGACTGATATCGACCATGAAAACCACACCCAAATGAAATATGGAGATCTGAGCATGGCCATGTATTGGGAGGAAATGATCTTGGGGGTCACATGACCAACAACAGACGAACTACGTCAGACATCAAAACTTTCTTCCTGGGAAACCTTGATAGCGCCATGGCCTGACATGAAGTGATGGGCAGTTTGGTTGCCGCCACTTGAAATGTGGAGCAGAATGTTTTGACAGGATGTGAGCTTTCATGATGTGATGGACAGTGTGAATTTGTCTTAATACAGTTTTCCATTAAGTTCCAGTGTTTGCTGTCAAAAAATGAGCTTACTGACTATGCAAGTACAGATGAAGAATACAGCCACAGCTCTCATAATTGAGTGTGACAAAGGAGCGGAGCACCTGAGTCTGTACATCATGATAAGCTGGGGTCGCTCTATCCAATGGGCATGTAAATCCCGCATAAAAAATAATTTTCTTTGTTATGGGAAACAAACCAACTATTTCCATCGACGATAGGACTCACATGAGAGATGTGATGAGCTGAATTTGTTTAGAATGACTCCAGCTACTCACAGCAAAAACGAAATTGCGGATATTTGCCAAAATATCAGAGAGTAAGCGCCTGATGACTTTTAGGAGAGACATTCTGTATATAACACTAGGGATAGGGGCGATACTTATGAAATCAGAAACTTGATAAATGTTTCCTGCACTAGAGTATCCAAGACCAAAAACAATTTTACATACATCAGCAAGGTGTTTCTGGACAAAGTACCACAAAATGTAAAGGAACTGCCACACAATACATTTAAAATGGTTATTGAATGTTGACTGAAAAGTAAGGCCTCCTACAACGTTGAGAATTCCATGTGTAAGAGTGTAAAAGATATAGTAATTTAATTATAGTGTAAACTAAATGCTGTACTCTATAACATTCAAGTGTAAATTGACATTTATGTAAGTTCAATGTGTACTCTAACATTATCTTCCGTCTTCCGTAAGGAAATAACTTGCACTTGACGATGTCTCATGCAACAGCGATTGTGGGGTGGCAGATAAAATTTGTGATTGTTGTGTATTGTCTTTGTACACCGTCGTTCTCACGCGAGCCTGGCAACTAACTATTCTTGTGGTCATCCAGAAAGCGATGGAGAACATACTGACCATAGTTTTCAGTCTGCACTGCCGCATTCTCGTCCAGCCCACTGAAAGAAATGTTTCTATTCTCTTTCTACTTAGCGGGATCAGGACTATGATTATAAAAGAAGGTATAAAGTTCTAGCTCACACATATATTGAGTAAAGTATCTCATGTACAACACTTTCAAAGTCACTATGTTCAATTGACAGTAAATCTCTCTATTCTAGACAGCACAACCAGCAGTTCAGAGGCGACCTATATGGTATGTTCCTACCAAATTGTCTTTCGTCCTGACTACTAATACTCAAATAAACGCTCGCCACAAAAGTGGAAATAATAGTCACCACTTGCCACGTGGATTTTGTAATGATCATGGACGGCACACTAACAGTTACTTTAGCGGAATCTAAACGATCCAGGACGGTAAACAGTCCTCCCGAGTTCACTATCAGTTATTACAGAAAACACGCAATCCGACGTTTGACAGACGCTGGTCCTACAGTGGCTGAATGCGAAGTGAACCTTCTTCCTGCATCTGTTGCTCTCATCTAATACTTTCCCCTCTTTGGGGAAGCATGTGGAGGAGTTTGTAGCCTTGTGGCTTTTACTCCTCTGTGTCCTTGTGCGTGTGAATTTATCTGTGATTTTTTTGGTGTCTGTGAAATGTGATGAATGTTCTGTGTGTGTCTGGTACTTGCCTGGAGTTGGCGAGATGATCGTTATTTTTGGGGCGGGAAGAGGATTAGGATTTGGATATAGGGATGTTCTCTTCGACTTAGTCATCGAAGATCGTCATAGGGCGTTTGTGCTTGTTGCGGGACATGTCATACCGACCTAAGGAGCGGATGAGATTATTTCCAGATTTGGAAGAGCTCTCGTAGAAAGCCCTTGCCAGATCTTGGAATCTTTCTTTGAGGAGTGGGATTTCGGCAGCGGCGTGCAGATCATCAGTGGGGAATCCGAAGGGTAGGTGCAGTGCCCTCCTGAGGGCGCGGTTTTGCAGTCTGTGGAGTTTGTCCAGATGCTGCTTTGCCGCGTATCTCCAGACGGGGCACGCATATTCCATTACTGGCCGGATCATGGCCTGGTACACATTTACTCCTACTGGGCAGGGAAGGGAGCTGGTTGAGTTCAGGATTGGGTATAGGATGGATATTCTGGCACAGACCTTCCAGTGGACCTCGTCTATGTGGGGGTTTCCACGTGAGACGAGAGTCCAACGCTACGCCAAGGTACTTGTCGGTTCTGCGCCAGGGGAGTTGGGTTCCATTTAGGTGAAGATGGAGGGGGGGGGGGGCGTTGAGGAGGTTCGCCCCTTCCAAGCCTGCGGGTGATCAGCATAGCCTGCGTCTTTTCAGAGTTGATGGTGATGCGTCAGTGATGGGCCCGAGTTTCTGTGTCATCTAAAACCCTTTGTAGCCTACGGATGACCAGGTGATTGTTCGCATTTCTCATGTAGAAGGCTGTGTCGTCTGCGTACTGTGCAGTGTGCACCAGGGGGGCCGTTGGTATGTCCGCAGTGTACAGACTGTACAAAACGGGCCCCAGGACCGATCTCTGTGGCACCCCAGCACGAATACGCCTTTTGGTGAAGTTGGCAGTTTCTACTTTGACGGAGAAAGTTCTATTCGTGAGATAGCTTTTGATCAGCTTAACTATGATCCTGGGAAACCCTTGTGTGTACAACTTGTAGAGTAGCCCTCTGTGCCATACTGAGTCGAAAGCTTTGGCTACGTCTAGTAGCACTATCTCGCCGTAGCCTCTGTGGTTGAAGCTTTCTGTGGCTGTTTCAACCACTCTCATGACCTGTTGTGGGGCAGAGTGGTTGTGCCGGACCCCGGATTGGAAATCCGGTAGAAGTTGCTCTCTGGTAATATGTTCCTGTATGGGTCTTAGCAGGAGGCGCTCATAGATCTTGCCGAGAGTTGGCAAGAAGCTAATCAGCCTGTAGTGGTGCGGGAATAGAGGGTCTTTCCCTGGTTTGTGTATCGCGACCACTTCCGCATGTTTCCAGCAATCTGGGAACTCGCGGGATCGAGTAATCTTGTTGAGGACGTTCGCAGGTGTGTGATCGCCGTGGGTGGGAGATTTTTGACTAACTGTTTGGTGACACTGTGGTGTCCTGGCGCCTTCTTTGTGGGGAGCGACCTAGTTACTCTTGCCACGTCCTCGAGGGCGAAAAGTGTGGGTTCATCCTCTGGGCCCTCCTCAGCACTGAGGAAGACAGCCAGTTGACGGCGGACTACCTCTCCATGCTCTTCATCCTGGGGTTCTGCCGCTTGAAACTGCTTCTCGAAGGAGTCGGCGAGGGCGTTGACCTTCTAAACACGGCTGTAGACCAGACCCCGCTCGCCGTGCAGTGGCGGCATCCTAGCGCGTCTTTCGGTGAACTGTTTGTTTGGTTGCCATAGCGTATGATCGTCTACTTTGAGAGCTGTGAGGTGGTTTTGCCACTGATGTTTTCTGTGCTCATTGAGCGCTACCTTTAGTTCTCTCTGTAAACGATTGAGCAGCCTCCAGGTGGCCTGATTTCTGGTGATCTTCCACTCTTTTGCCACTCTGTTCTTATGTCGATTTTGAGCTAGCAAGTGTTCCGGGAGCTGTATTTGCGGCGGTGGGCCATCCCTTTGTGGAGGGGTGGCCTCTTCCGCTTCCTGCAAGATGGTGCTTGTAGCGCTTGTTCTACTGTTTCGGCAATAGGTGGCGGAGCGCGAGCGATATCAGAGGCGACAGTTTCTCGGCATCGCTCCCAGTCTGTACGTTTGTAAGACGTCTGGTACCGTGGGAGTGCTACCCATTCTCCCACATCGACTTCTAGAATAACTGGGTTGCAGTCGGAGGACATTCTGTTGATTGTCCTTGCGGCCACAAACCCTACGATCCTCCTGGTGAGAGCTATGTCTAACACGTCGGGCCTGCCTCCATTTTTTCGAAAATGTGTGGGTTCGACCGGACCCCTTGTTTCGAAGTGGTGCATGCGCGCTAGTTGTTGCAGTTTGGCACCTGCTCTGGAGGTTACTCTAGAATTCCAATCAGGGTGTTAGGCATTGAAGTCGCCCCCTATTATGAGTTTGCCTTCAATTTGCCCTAGAGCAGCTATGTCTCCCTCATCTATCTAGTCTTGTGGGGGTCGGTAAATTGCAACAATTGTTAGGGGTCCGGTGGCAGTGGTTACTTCCCCCGGGCTGCTTCGATTTTGCTGGTAGCTGGTAAGAATACCTGCTGATGGGGGATCCCTCTTTTTAGGTATATGGCCACTCCTCCGCCTTGGGTTGGCCTGTCTTTACAGTAGCTAACGTAGTTGGGAACTGTCGCTTTTATTCCCGGTTTGAGGTGGGTTTCCCCCATCATGCATATGTCAATGGGGAACTCCTTCATGAATTCTCTGAACTCGACCTCTCGATTAACAATGCTGTCTGCGCTAAAGACGCACATTGTCAGGCCTTGGATGTTTGGCCGTCTATCCATGATGGGGTTTTGAAACTACGGAGGAAGTCGCAGAGGGGAGCGACTGCTGGACTGCTGCCTGAAGGGTAACGAGTATCTGTGTGTTCTGCCTCTGGGCCTCCCTGAATTCCTTCATCATTTCCATGATGAGGTTCATAGTCTGCACCATAATGCCTAACACCTGATTCGAGGGTGTGGACTGTGTGTGGGGTTCCCTAGAGCTTTCTCTGTCATGGTGGACCTGGTCGTTGTTGCTGTCTGTTTCCCGGTGTTGTTCTTGTGATTGTGTCTGGTGTTGTGGTGATGGGGCTACGTTTCCATGGCTTCTCGAAGGAGAAACCACTTCTGCGTATGTTGCCCTTGGTGTGTCCGGTGTGTGTAGTCGTGTTTTGTTTCCTTGTGTGACTGGATGAGTTGGTGGTGTTTTGTTTGCGTGTGGGGAGGGGGGGGGGGCGGCCTTAGCGCCCTTTGCCTGCTGTTTAGATTAGATTAGATTAGATTTACTTTCATTCCAATTGATCCGTAGTGAGGAGGTCCTCCAGGATGTGGAACATGTCAGAAAAACAACAATACATGACAAATATTTAAACTAAAACAAATAAGCTAATGTACCATTCCACAGGTCCCAAGTGGAATGATCGTCATTTTTTTATGAACACTAAGAGTCATTTTACAAATACTATTGCACTGAATTTAAAATAAAAAAGTTTTATATTTATTTATAAGGTAAGAAACATGTAATACAACTACTGTAATACTTATTTACAATGAACACATTACTGCACTGAAATGGTGCAGAAGTTAGATTATACTTACACACACACACACACACACACACACACACACACACACACACACACACACACAAATTTTCAGTGAACACATTACTGCACTGAAATTGTGCAGAAGTTATGTTGTACTTATATACAAATCAGTTGGTTTTCCTCAGAAATTCATCAATGGAGTAGAAGGAGTTGGCCACCAATAAATCCTTTAGGCTTCTCTTAAACTGAATTTCATTGGTTGTTAAGCTTTTTATGGCTGCTGGCAAGTTATTGAAAATGTGTGTTCCTGAATAATGCACACCTTTTTGTACAAGACTAAGTGACTTTAAATCCTTGTGAAGATTATTCTTATTTCTAGTATTGATTCCATGAATTGAGCTGTTGGTTTGAAAAAGTGATATATTTTTAATGACAAATTTCATTAAGGAATAAATATATTGGGAAGCTGTAGTTAGTATCCCTAGTTCCCTAAACAGGCTTCTGCAGGATGTTCTTGAGTTCACACCACATATAATTCTTACTGCACGTTTTTGTGCCCGGAAAACTTTAGCTTGGCTTGATGAATTACCCCAGAAAATAATCCCATATGACATTATGGAATGAAAGTAAGCATAGTATGCCAGCTTTTTCATTTTTATATCCCCTATGTCTGACAAAATTCGCATTGCAAACAGAGATTTGTTAAGACGCTTCAGCAGTTCTGTGGTGTGCTCCTCCCAGTTGAATTTATTATCAAGCTGTAATCCCAAGAATTTAACACCGTCCACTTCTTCTATCTTCTTGTCATCATATGTTAGACATATACTCTTGGGACACCCCTTACAAGTTCTGAACTGCATGTAGTGTGTTTTTTCAAAGTTTAGTGACAAAGAATTGGCTAGGAACCAGTGATTAATGTCTACAAATATTTTATTGGCTGATCTTTCTAAGACTACACTTGATTTGCTATTTATTGCAATGTTTGTATCATCAGCAAACAAAACAAACTTGGCATCTGGTAATGTTACTGATGAAAGGTCATTGATATACACAAGAAAAAGTAAGGGCCCCAAAATGGAACCTTGTGGGACCCCACATGTAATTAGTTCCCAGTTGGATGATGCCTGATAGCTTGATACATGTCTCTTTCCTAATAACACCCTTTGTTTCCTGCCAGAGATATAAGATTTGAACCATTTTGCAGCATTTCCTGTTACACTATAATATTCTAGTTTACTTAAAAGGATATTGTGATTTACACAGTCAAATGCCTTTGACAGATCACAAAATATACCAGTTGCCTGCAATTTTTTGTCTAATGAATTAAGTACATTTTCACTGTAAGTGTAGATAGCCTTCTCAATATCAGAACCTTTTAGAAATCCAAACGGTGACTTTGACAGTATGTTATTTGAGATAAGATGGTTATAAAGACGACTGTACATTACTTTTTCGAAAATTTTTGAGAATGCTGGCAACAGTGAAATTGGACGGAAATTTGATGCTATTTCTTTATCTCCCTTCTTAAACAGTGGCTTAACTTCAGCATATTTCAGCCATTCGGGAAATATTCCACTGATAAACGACTGGTTACACAGATAGCTTAATATGTTACTTAGCTCAGAATCACATTCTTTAATTAACTTTGTTGATATTTCATCATACCCACTAGATGTTTTTGATTTTAAAGATTTTATGATGGACATTATTTCTGTTGGGGTAGTGAGGGTCAAATTCATATTATGGAAGTTACTTGAAATGTCTGGTCTAAGGTAATCCATAGCAGCATCTACCGAACCTGACAACCCCATCTTTTCAGTAACAGTTATAAAATGTTTGTTAAAAAGTTCTGCAACACTATACACATCTGTCACCAATGCATCATTTACTCTTAATGCTATTTGTTCCTCTTCATGTCTGGTTCTACCGGTCTCCTCCTTCACTATATCCCATATTGTCTTTATTTTGTTATCTGATATGACTATCTTTTCCTTGTAATATATTTGCTTTGACATCCGTATTACAGTCTTTAATATTTTGCAGTATTTCTTATAATGTGCTATAGCATCAACATTGGAAATGTTTCGGATTGACGGATACAGTTTTCTTTTTGTTTTACAAGATACCCCTATTCCTCAAGTAATCCATGGCTTCTTTGTAGACTTTGCTCTAACCTTGGTAAGTTTTGGGGGAAAGCAGTGTTCAAATAAGGTAAGCACTTTATTAGCAAAAATGTTATATTTTTCATTCATGCCATGAGCACTGTAAACATCAGTCCAGTGAATGTCTCTGAGGAGTGTCCTAAAATAATCAATTTTTGGCTTACTGATTACCCTCTTGAGCTCAGATTTAACAGATTTTATATCCTGTTCAGTATTAACATTTAACAGAAGGAACTGCATGTCATGGTCTGAGAGGCCATTGACTATTGGTTTTGTAATATAATTTTGTTCATTTGACTTTTCTATAAAGATATTATCAATGGCTGTTTGTGAGCAAGTGGTTATCCTAGTGGGGAACTTTACTGTGGGAATTAAGTTGAATGATAGTGTTACTAACTCAAATAGGTTCTTATTGGGAGAGTCTTTAAGGAAATCTACATTGAAATCACCAGCAACCACTATTTCTTTGTTTTTGGTTGTTAAATGGGCCAGTACAGCTTCAAGGTGGTTTACAAACACATTAAAGTTACCTGCAGGTGCTCGATATACACTTAATATTATGAAAGATTTTTTGTGAAAATCTAATTCTGTTGCACATGCTTCCATATGCTGTTCTAGGCAAAATTTATGAATGTCTATGTTCTTAAATTTATGACAGTTCCTGATGAATGTGGCAACTCCTCCTTTCTCCATTTCTGATCTACAATAGTGAGATGCTAACCTAAACCCTGTAACACTTAAAAGTTCTATACCAGTGGTCACATGATGTTCAGAGAGGCAGATTATGTCAGCTGGGTTTGAAGACTCTAATTCATCTATGCAGATAGTTAATTCATTAATTTTATTTCTCAGTCCTGTGAGTGTCTTTTGTGGACCTCACAACCTCGGTAACCCGCTGTGTGGTTTTTGCCACACAGTGCACACCTTATTTGTGGGTCTGTGTGTTTAAGCGTGCATGTCTTTGTGTTGGGCCTCGGTGCATTTTCTGCACCTTACTGCCATGGTGCAGTGTGCTGCAATATGATTGAGGCCCTGACACCTGAAGCACTGCACCGTCTTGTTTTTGGGGCGCACAGCCAGGATCACCTTTATTTCCCTTTTGTTTTGCTGGATATCTGACAGCGTGACCTGGTACAGGAGCCATTTGCTTTGTATGTTGTCCATCTGCTGGACCGCCTAGACAACGTTCCCCTGGGCAGTCAGGTCTGTTTTGATCGCCTGGGGGGACAGTCGTCTCGGGAGGTCTCTGATCACGATGTTCTTGTTTCATGTTTTTGTTGTGGGGAATGTGTAGTGGGGTATGTTTTTGTTGTTAAGAAATGTTTTGACTATGCTGTAGTATTCAAGTGAGCGTACTGTTGTTCTGATTTTATCACCACCGGCAGGTTTTGCCTGGAAACTGCCTCCCCGATTTCTGTTTTAAGCATCTCGAAGAGTGCCTCATAGTTCTGAGTAAACTCTGTGACAATCGGAGGGAGGTGGTGAGTGACATGGTTTTGTGTTTGTGTTGTGTCATGTGGTGTCTCTGGCTCATCATCCACCGCCTGGAACCTGTTTGGGGTGGGATCCACTGCTCGAGCCGCCGGAAGCCTCGGCTGGCGAAAGGTTTCCCTCGCCAGCATGAAACCGTCCGAGTCCTGCCCGGTTACACAGTTCCCTTCCAGGGCACTTGTTTCCTGGTCCCTTCCCAGGGTGACGACAGGTGCTGTCGGGAGCGCAGGTTCCTCAGAGGGCGATGGAGTGGTTGGAGTGGGGGTGGTGGAGTGCTTCTTTCCCTTAGAGGGCTTCTCCTTCCTGTCCTTCTTTGCATGTCGCTGCTTTGTGGATGTGCTCTTGAGAGGGGGGGGGGGACTTGAGGAACTGAGATCAGGTAGGAGGTTGGGTAGCAGTTGCGGGTTTGGGAAGGATTTTGGTCGGTTGACAGGACTTCTGATTGCCATTTAGGTCGCGGATGTGTTCGGCGAGGCGATCTTGGACGTTGGCAAGCAGGAGCGGGCTAAGGGGAGGGGAAGGAGGGAGGGGATCGAAAATACTGACAATGTAATTGTTTGTTTGTGATTTGCGTGTGTTTTACATCAGTGAACCCACCCCTTGCCATGTCTGGAGCGGAAAGGGAGGTTGCTGCCAGGTGATTGTCAGTTGCAACTTTTGTTGTCACAGTTGTGTTTTCTGGTTGCATTTCTGACCCTAGGAAAACGATGCCAGAATTCTGGACGGAGGCGGCGGAAAACCTTTCTGTGGTTCCACGGCCCGCTTCCAAATCCTGGCCTACTTTTTCCCTATTCATGGGGGGGTGGGGGGGGGCAGAGACTAACTGCGGCAGCCCCGAAGCGCTCGAAACGGCCGGCGACGCGGCCCGCGGCGACAACAAAACGCGCCTCGTGTCGTCAGCGGAAAGAGCCGCGACCTCAAGGCACCACCCAAGCCCGACATACCACCTCGATGAGAAGACACGACAATTGTGCTGTCAGGCGACGCCACGCAAAACTTCCCAAGTGCCGTTTCGCTAAGCAGCGAGACCTCAGTGCAAGTGCCCGTCAGTGCACAAAGCCGGAAAACACTCCTGGTTGTACACCCGTGCAAGCGGGGGCCTATGGCTGACAGTGCGCTAGCAAGAGGAGCGATGCTCAACCCTTCACTGCCACTCAGCGAGTGTTTCTTCCTGCCTCTCAGGTTGTATTTATATATGTGCCGCAGCAGAGGGCCAAGGGATCATCTGCTGTCATCTGCATTACGCACACGGCAGCAGCCTCTCAACGATCTCTTTCTCGGACACATAATATTTAATAACGAAGTTATGAATTAATTTAGAACCTTCTTAATTTTTACCTGCATTCTGGAAAGGTGTTTCAAATCATAGAAAAAGTTTCAGCTCTCTTGAATAAAGACAATGCCTTCTAGAATTTTTATTGTGGAACTAACTATGTTTTATCGTGTGCTGCAATCAAAATTTTCTACTATTAAAATTACAGGTACTTAATCTACTACAAAAGGCTATATTTTAGTTACAGATTTGGTATTCACTAAATTACTCAAAAACTATAAGAGGTAGCTTAACATGGTCTCTTAGTTATTATTTTCAGGTTGACCTGAAGCATAATAGTCACTATTTTTCTTAAAAACGTGGATTCCGATTGCAATTTTTATCCTATTATTTTGAAACTTGCACCACTTATTTTTTCTTAAAGTGGTGTTTTTACGAAAACTATTGATTTAATTACTTTAAGACTTGACTTTTAAGACGTTATTACATTAAAGTATACGTTAACATAGTTTAAATTTAAAATTTTGACCTTTAATTTTATACTTAATTATGGTGCAATACTTGTACACTACAAGCAGAAGCATTAAGGCCATTCCACACTGCATGTGGCGTGCGTGTCCGGACGTACGCTAGCTACCTTTAACAATATCGTTTCCCTTGTTATCAAATGAGACCGTTCACACTGCAGGACCATGGCCAAGTGCTACGCCAGCTATACTGGACAAGCGTGGCTTCCATTCGCCCCCTGAGCGATCTATTTAAACATGACAGACACGTTTTCAGTCCGCGCATGCGTAGAGCTAAGGTTAGACCACATACAAGCCAAGCCTCATGCACTACACAGTGCGCCATCATTGTTGTCTGAGCAGTTGTGTTTATTGTGGATCATTTACAAATAGCAGGTGTGAGATTGTGCTTTCAGTAACTTTCATGGGTTCAAGCTGGAGCAATTGATTGAAGAAGTACATACTCATCCAGTGATTTGGACTCTACATTATAAGTCTACAGAGATGTGACATTGAAGGAAAAAGCATGGGATGAAATTACCAAATCGTTATCAAAAGACAGTAAGTACATATATATTCTGCAGTAATATTATTAAATATATTATAAATAAATTTGTATCATATTTTATTAACACACACAAAATTTTAAATGTAGTGTCCAGTCACCATAATTGTTCACTGTATTTATTAATGATATTTGTATTTTTAATTTTATTATTACATTTTGAAAGAAACTAATATTTCAATAACCAGAAGAAAATTTTAAAATCAGCTAGTGTTATTTTCTGTTTAAATAATAGTGGAGAAAATGTAGTAATTATAAATAAAATGCAGTATTAACATTCAGTGCTCATTGTGTTTACAGACAGTGAATACCCATAACAGGGAACTGGAATATCCAGTGTTTTCATAAAATAATGGTGCATTTTTGAAATTAAATAACAAACAAACCAAAAAGAGGTACAACCAAAATGTTTAGTTTATTGAAATCCCCACAGAAAACAGTTAAACTATCTCTTAAATGAAACAGATTGCAAATTTGTAGTGAGTAAATTATCTTTTTCAGCTATTTTTATGTGAACAGGATATTTAAATTATCTTTGCTAAGGAAAATTGCAATCTGTTCCTTTTAAGAGCAATAATGAGGCAGTATCCTCAGTAACAAAAGTCATGTTGCACCATGTGTGCAATGAACTAGACCGTCATTTATATATTTGCACAGCTGGGCACATTAAAATGTACTAGTCTTGCATATACAATTGTATTTCATGAGGATTACAATAAAATAAATGTTTTTGTTGATCTTTTTTGGTTTATTCGTTATTTCATATGAAAACTGTATCATTATTTTATGAAAACCCTATATAATGTTTCTAGTGTCCTACGTCAGCTACAATAGCAAGTTAAAATAGAGAGTAAAAGAACACACGAAACTTCATCAAAGTAATAACATTGTTAATCTATAAACATTACATTTAAAACCATGTAGAATAATACGTATATAATGAAAGTATGAAACTAGCCTTTGTAATTTATTGCTTTTACATAAGTTGGTCTGGCACTTCGCCCTCCTCAGAATTAAAGTAAGCCACAAACTCATTGTGAATGTTTTTTGCTTCATTGGAGGCTTGCGATCCAAACCGAAACACAGGCTTCCAGCAATTCTTGTAGGATTCTACGATGGCCTCTGAAGAGGCCATAGGTACCGAATCACCTCTGCTTTGAAGGTAGTTGTTCAGGACTGCTGTAGCTTTTATTATTTTGTTTACTGTATCAATGCTACAAGTCAATGGTCGAAAGTACACCCATCACCTTTGTGCCAGTATACCGAAAGCGTTTTCAGCTACCCCCCTACAATGGCATACCCTGTAATTATACACACGTTTTTCAGATGTCATTCTTTTGTCACGTGGAAAAGGGCGCAGTAAAAATCGCTTAAGAGGAAATCCCTCATCTCACACAATTACATATGAGAGATTGCTTCCTTCCTCAACAATAGGCTCATGAGGAGGTACTGCAATACTGTAACTGCAGATCCTTTGTCCAAGGGCGCTTTCTGAGAAGATACTCCCATCACACTCTTGACCATATGAACCAGAATCTATTGCTATAAATTTATAATCTGTCTCAACTAATCCAAGTAGTACAATTGAATAATACTGTTTGTAATTGTAAAACCTAGAACGAGAGTGAGGGGGTCTCTGGATGGCAACATGTTTCCCGTCAATGGCGCCAATACAGTGAGGGAAAGTCCATTTTTCCTTAAATCCTCGCTCAGTCCTACGCCACATACATTCATCTGGTGTTGGCATGAACTCTGGCTGCAAGCGTTGCCATAATGCGCCACAGACATCTTCCACAATGTTAGCAACTGTTCTTATTCCAACCCCGTAGCTGAAGCTGATCGTAGTATACGTATCACCAGTTGCCAAAAATCTGAAAACAAAAATTGTTTCAGAAAACTGCTTAAGACATCAGTGGAAAAAGCTAAGGGACTGCCACCACCAAGCTTTGAATAGAAGAAGAACTACGACTGGGCAGGCTGCAAAAAAGGAAGTACGAGGATGATATGAAGTTCGTACTTAAGACGATGATGCGTAGACCATAAGTATAATTTGTAAATTAGGTTTTATCACACTCTTTAATTTAATAAATATTTTATCTTAGTGATCTGAAACTACTAACAAGTACCCAGGTGTATAACAAAAAAACATCAGATTAGTAAAACAGTTATTTTAACTAGGGATTTGATCTGATCCTGAAATATTTCTCTTCTCATAGTTGATGGTAGAAAACAAACTTTCATTGTACAAAGTGAACACTATTCTTTTTTTTAACTTCATTGTTGATGATGGAAAAATTATTGCAGACATTTTCGAATTTAGTAAAAAATTGTTTTGTCATTACCGGTAATCAATCTGCAGTTACAAACCAGCATTTAATAATTTATCAAAGACAGTATGGTATAAAGTAAGACAATTATTTCATCAAACATAAATTTTATGTTTGGTTCCAACACATATCAGAATAGTACTATTTCGTTGTTATACTTTCAGGAGTGACTCTAACATTCCCTTGCCGGATCGAAACGAGAAACAAGAATTAAGTATTGGGAAGCTGCACGAAAATGAGGAACAAGATGATCTCAACGGTGATATCGAAAGTAGTGGCGATGATGTAGAAAAAGTGGACGAAATGGTTGCAATGGGGAAAGAACGTCGAAACCGATCTCCAAGAGGCATAGACAAAGTTCTAAATTACATGCATTGCAAAGAAAAAAATAATAATTCTTGTACAAAAAGCGTCCCTGATGAAATAGACTTATTTTTTGCCAGTGCAGCCCAGTCGGTTCGGAAATTACCGCGGCGGTTACAAAACAAAGTAAAAATTGAGGTGCTAAATAGCATTTGTAAAGCGGAAGACGAAAATGATCTGTACTATCATTCAGCTCCAAGTCCTAATTCATCTTCATCTTTTGTACCAACTCCATCACCTACCACTTCACACAATCAGTCCTCTTGTTCTCCTTTGTCAACTCTTTCTGGACCTTCATCTATCCCTTCCCCAGAGTGTATTGCTTCATCCCTTTCTACAACTGAATATTTCCTTAAATCTGTCAATGAAACACCTTTGAAGTACTTTAAGATTTTTGTCAAGAAGGTTAATTTAAGTTATTTGACATGTAACATTTTCGTATATCACTTGAAGCTACTGAATTTCTCATTGACTTTAGTTTTTTTTTAATATGCAGTAAAAACAAGTTTAATAAAACATAATTTGTCTAAATGTTACTTTTTCATAAGTTACAGTAGTAACATAAATATGTTTGTTAACTATTAAAGAATAAATAGATACAATAATACTGTCAAAATTGCATTTTTTCTTACCTTAAAGAAATGGCCAGTCATTCCCTTCTACTAACTGCTTCCCTGTAGGTGGTGTCTTTTTTCCTGATGACACCATCAACCATTGTCAGGACCTCATTGAACTGGTCATGACCTAACCTAAAATAGGTGCTGAATTTTTCATTATCCACCTCAAGGTCACGCATCAAGTGGTGGTATTCGCCAAGCTTCTTCCTTTTCCTATTGATTGGATGCACCCACTCGTTTCTTAGAGCCAAAGTATACAATAAAACCAGCTCATTGTCACTACTGTCACTGCTGCTGGTGTCATGAAATCAAGGTAAGCCGCACGAAAATCCAGACTGACACCATGGAAACGTCGGAGTTGACATCTTTCTGCATACTGGCATAAAATGTGGCCGGTATAGCATAGCAACTATCGCCGCTATGTGAACTGGTACGTGGCTAGCGTGGCCGGCGTGGCGTACATCCAGACACGCGCTCCATGTGCAATGTGGATGGCCTTCATGGTGACGTGGCGTTGCTGGCAGTGAACTGGGGAAAGTCTTCGCACACTCGCTCGCCTCTGTATCTCACACACGATAAAGTGCTTCTTTCGCTTCATAATGTTGTCTTCAGACAAATAAAATGAACTGCTTTGACTCGAGCATCATTTCCTGCACTTCTGCCTTTTCTGAAAACAGCCATACTGTGGGCATTTTGTTTGTTAAATATTATATTTCACTGTGTTGTATCTCACGACTGCGGCTTTCAGTTGAATCTAATCTTCAAAATGATATTCCATTTAGATGTTCTAAAATAGATATCAAGCTCACAGCTGCAGCAATGTAGACAATGGAAATGATAGACGAAGCAGATGCAGGGGGCACTGCGTAGTGTTCTTCAGTCATATGTGATGTTGATGGTGTTGGAATATTCTTCTTCTTTCCTTCAGGTCATGGTTAACATTAGTTCACGACTAGCGGACATGGAGGTACCTTTATACAGTTATCCGTTATGTTCAAGAGCTTGGTGGCAAAAAATGAACTTATTGACTATGCAGATACAGACGAAGAATACGGTCACAGCTGTCATAACCGAGTGTGACAAAGGAGTGGAGCACCTGAATCTGTACAAAGATGGATCTTTACATCACAATAACAAGCAAGACACTGCAAACTGAATAGCGACAGGCAAACGATACTTAAAAGCATGATGGGTGTAGAAGTAACTTCGGGTATGCTCCAGTGAAGCGTGTTGGAACCTTCGTTCTTCATGTTGTATGTCAATAATCTTCTGAACACTATTAATAGTAACCTCACTTTTGCAGATGATGAAATTATTTATAGTGAACTACTATCTGAAAGAATTTGCTTAGCTATTCAGTCGACCTTAACATGATTTTAAAGTGGTGCAAAGATTGACTCCATACTTTAAATGTTCAAAAATGTAAAACTGCACAATCAATAAAACGAAAAAATGTAGTATCCTGTGAATGTAATAGCGACGAATCACTGTTGGAATCGACCGACTCATACAAATACCTCGGTCTTTGGAAGAATGTGAAAAGGAAGGCACACCTAAGCTTAGTCGTGGGTAAAGCAGATGGTAACTTCAGTTTATTGGTGGAATATGGAGAAGTGCAATCAGTCTACAAAGGAAACTGCTTACAAATCTCTCCTGTGGTTATTCTAGAATATTGCTCAAGTGTATGGGACCCATACCAAATAGGACTAAAAAGGGGATATAGAACCTATACAGAGAAGATCAGCAGAAATGGTCACTGATTCGATTGACCCATGGGAGAGTGTCACAGAGATACTGATGTAGCAGATTCTTGAAGATAGACATAATCTATCCCAAAAAAGCCTACTTACAAATCTTCAAGAACCGGCTTTAAAAGAGACTCCAGGAACATATTAAAAGCCCCTACACATCGCTCACATAGGGAACATGAGGACAAGATTACATTAATTACAGCTCACATTAGGCATTGAAGCAATCATTCTTCCCGCGCTCAATACGTGAATGGAACGCGAAGAGCCCTAATAACTGGTACAATGGGAGGTATTCTCTGCCATGCGCTTCACAGTTGTTTGCAGCCTATGTGTGTCGTAGATACTAGACATCTTATTGGTGCTAGACATCATCTGGTATTAGCAGCTGATTGTAAGCTTTCTTGGTCGGTGTTATGGCAGATTCAACAGTATTACATCAAATTACGTCTCGTAGATAATGCCATTAGGATAGAGGGCATTGACCTGATGCATATCTCCTGACCTCTGTTAGAGACGCTTAGTAACGCCAAAAGTATAGGGGTGCCACTCCAATGCATTCTCGGTCAGATGTACAATCACTGCAAATTACATTGAATGCTGGGAAGGAACCTAAGATGGCGGGAGGAAGCGTAGAATAAAACATTGAAGGAAGTTCGCGGTCTGACAAAATGCCTCGCTCTAAGAAAGCGGTAAGTGTGTAACGCTTTCCTTACTGTGTAGCTAGCCCCGAAGGGGTAAGGTACTGATTCGCGGAAGATAGTTCCCCTATTTGCTGTACTTCATGGACAGAACAGCGAAATACGAGATATGTAATTTTTATGATGAAGGAAGTCGGAATGGAGAAGCTAATGAGGTTTCTGTGCAGTGTTCGTGTATGAAACAGGGAAACAAAGTAATCGAATAGAGAAATAGACTTATTATCTTTGCCATATAATCTTCAAGCAGTGCTCTTTGTGTTTTTTTTTAAAAAATAACTTGAGCGGAATGTCTTTGTTTTGTTCGAAGAGACCCGATGAAAAGAAAAAAAGAACGACAGCATTTCGATGCGTTCTTGACAGTGCGCGATAGGAGTTCGCGTTTCTTTTTGAGTTCTTGTTCACTGTATTGCTAGTGACATCGATTAAGCATTCTCTTCACAGTAATCTTTGTTTACGTCTGCGGGTATTGTTGACAGTCATCTGAGACAGGCTTAAGAGACCACGAACTTTGTGGTATCTTCCTCAGTTTGTGTGGAATTACATGCATGTAAACAACAGTGATCCACTTTGTATTTACAACGTCAGTTAGTGTAGGCTTTGCCAATTTCGTGGAAGTTTGTAATTTAATTCAGTAACTTTTCTCGAGCTTTTTGAATTATTTCGTCTTAGTCGTCAGAAATTTATCGAAAAAGTTGTTACATTGAAGAATTTTAACTCGGTTCGTTTGAAGAAGTCCAAAGAGTATGGTATGTATACACTAATAACCAGTATGTGCTGTGTTTATGATGCTTTTCACGCGTTCGTATTTTTATTTTTCACATCTCGTCGAGAGTGATAATCGCGTGTGTTTTTTTATTTTAGAACGTTAGTTTATGGATGTTTCTGTTGATGTTTTTGTTTGCGTTCATTCTGTCGTGTGTTTTAGAAGTGTGGAACTAATTTGTTTACATTAGCGGTGTTTGTTTATGAGTTTCGTCAACATGCTTGTTACCTTCTCAGTATGTGTGTTCCTAATATGATTCTTTGAATTTATTCCCTGTATATGTTCGTGTCTTTGTTGATGTTTACCCTGTTACTTGTTTCGACATACGGAATAACAAATAAATGTTTACTGACTCCTTCAGGTTTGAGTATCAGTTCATTGGCACAGTTGCATTAACATATCTCATCTTACGTTTCTTCTCCGAAATATATTGCAAGGATAAATTGGAACATCTTCCGTCCCATATACCAGAACTTACTTCGTATTTTTCATTGACGTTTTGTCCCTTTGATGGAGTGTTTCATTTTTTCGTTTTTACTCATTTGAATTATAGTATTCCAATGTAGCTGTACATAATGCTGAAGACGAGTATTCTGACGTTTTCTTGGATCTCTGTGGGAATCCAAGCCATTTTGCCATCACTCGTTGATACTGAATTTCATTGGACATTAGCTGACATTACAGGTTTACCAAACACTTCTGACTGAATCCATCAAATTTTTTTGTATACTATTCGAACAGTGGATGCACGGAACAAGTTACAGAAACACATTTTTTCTGTAATTTTGTATCTGTTTTGATAGATATTGATGAAATTAAGTTTTGGGAATAGGCACTTTTTTTTTACCAATTGGATAACACTAGGAAAACGAGAAAGACAGCTGCTTTCCGTCTCCTACTGTTTTCAATCTGTAGTTAGAAAAAGATTGATCACTGCTCAGTAGACGACAAGAGGGTAAAAACTGTAGGAAGAAGAATATGGTGCTTGAGCTTTGCAGATACTGCAGTCCGTTTAGGAACAGATGAAAATGATTGTAGGATATAGTGTATACCATTGAAGCTAAAGGTAAGATTCGTGGAATGAAAATTAATGCAAAGAAACAAAAGTAATGGCACTAGGGGGAAATAAGAGGATAATGATAATGCTGAATGGAGAAAAATTAAAGCATATGTAAAGCTTTAAATACCTAAGAAACAGCCAGTAGTAGGTGGAATTTTCTGTAGCAGTATGTAGAAACATTTGAGGAAAAGGCTAATAAAATGTCTTGTATAGAGTGTCCACGTGAATGGTGCTGCAACATGGACACTGAGAAAGGGAGGTAGTGCAAGGCTGAAGGCTTCTTAGATTTGCACAGGGAGAGGATAGAAAGAATTTTAAGTGGGATGGATAGAGTGAAAGTAAATAGTTACTGAGAAGAGTGGGACATCAAAGGCAATTACTGGATGTAATAAAATGTAGGAAAGGAAACTAGATTGGTCACACATTAAGAAAGAGAGGAGAGTGCTTGTAGGAACAATTTGAGAGGGGTATGTGGACAGGAAGCGGAAGTGCAGGACTACTCTTCGTCAGATCCTGGATGATGCGTTAGTCAGTAGCAAGTACAGCAACATTAAGAAAGGAGCAATGGATCACACAAAATGGAGACACAAAGGACTTGCTATTATTGCAGCAAACTGATTATGATGAGTCTTGTCTTTGTCTGTTAGATTAATGCCAGATGACTTCAAATAATTTTGTTACTGAACTCAGTTACTCAGTATTCTGCTTGTAAACATAGTTAAATGACTTCCTATTGAAGCATTATGGTCCATTTTCTCTATTTCTGTGGACAAGCATGTTTATTGTAGCTTTTTGTTGTGTGTTGTGTCTAGCCTGTGTGTACTGACGTTTACAACTTTTGTGAAATAGGCAAAAATTTGTATGTATCTCCAATAAAGACACGTTAAGCTCTTTTTTTGTTTCTTGTGATTTTCCTAAATCGCTCCAGGCAAATGCTAGGATGATTCCTGTGAAAGGTCATTGCAGATTTCGTTCCCAACCCTTGAATCGGTCCGAGCTTGTGCTCCGTCTCTAATGACATCAATGTTGATGGGTTGTTAGGTGCTAATCTTCCTTCCATTTCCATAAAACTCCTTTCGTTCTGGAATGATGCTGCCATATTTATGAATTCAAGAGTGAATAAGGATTTGGATTTATAATTTAATTTACCAGTCGCTTTTATTGTGCTTATGAAGATTAATCTTATTATTCAATGCTTCCCACATGCATGTGTTGTTTTTGAACTGTATACCTTTGTGCTGTTCTAGAGATTCACTTTGTTTAATCTGCTCAGAAAGTTCCTCTTTATTACTGATGCTCAAATAGGCCTATGTAATGTTCTTCGTCAGTTACATGTTGTTCAGCTGTTTTGCTTGTTTGCTTCTCTCATCTCCTTGTGCACTTTTTCATACTAGTCTGTGCCTGTCTTATAGGTCTAGACAGGATTTTGTGTTTAACCCTCTTGTAGCCTACATATGCCTAAATGTTATGCGTTTGTGTGCATCTTTCGTTCAGCGTTCATCAGTGGTCCTTAAACCACATGCTGGAAACAATTTTATTTCTTTTACAGACAACTGCCTTCTGGTCTCCTCTTACAGCCTGCTTTTGATTGTATCAGAAGAGAGAATTTGATTTAGCTTAAGTAAGTATTATGAATTTAAATTTTGTTTTGTATACATCCCTTTGTGTTGTTTGATGAAGTCTTCCAGCATTTAGGTATGAGAAGTTGGAAGATATCTGTTTTTCATTGACTGCACATAATAGGTGTTTCTGGTGAACATCAGTATTTCTGTTTTGTCACTGTACGGATTCTAAATTTAACTGCAGACATAATTGATTTTTGTTGATTTGTACACAGTTGGAGGCAAACAGTAGAACTACAATATGCCCACAAGAGGAGAATGAAGTGTGCCGTAGGAAAATACATGTAAGGCTGCAGAATTGGTTGAAAGCAAATACCACATCGGGACTAAGATAACATATTTCCTTTGCATTACAATTTTGTTAGTGGTGGGCATGATAAGACATCCTGTGAAACGGTACTAAATGCCTTCTCTGAAAACTCCCTAGAACAGTTAGTTAGGAACCCCTCTAATGTTGGAAACATATTGGATCCAATGGCAACAAACAGACCTGACCACTTTGAGGATGTTCACATCAAAAGTGGTCTCAGTGACTGTGATACAGTTGTGGCAACAATGATTACCAAAATACAAAGGACAACTAAACCAAACAAAGATGTATATATATGTTCCGTAAACTAGATAAAAAATCAATAGTGCCACATCTCAATGAGGAACTTTAAACTTTCAGAACAGGTCAGGAGCATGTAGTGGAACTATGGCTCAAGTTTAAAAGAATAGTTGACCACACACTGGATAGTACGTAGCCAGTACAACAGTCCATAATTGGGAAAAGGGGGGGGGGGGGACCTCCGTGATATACAGTCACTGTAAAGGAACTTCTAAAGAAACACAGAACAGAGACTACTGCATAATAGATGTCAAACAAAGTGTAGGGCTATAGATGCAGGGATGCTGAATGAAAAGCGTTTGGCTGTCAAGAGAGCAGTGCATGATGCCTTTAATGACTACCATAGCAGAATATTGTCAAATAATCTTTCACAGAACCCAAAGAAATTCTGGTCATATGTAAAGATTGTTAGTGGCACCAGAGATTATGTCTAGTCCCTAGTGAATGAAGCAGGAACTGAAATAGAGGGTAGCAAAGCAAAAGCTGAAATGCTTAACTCCATTTTCAAATGTTATTTTACAAAGAAAACTCAGGAGAATTTCCCCACTTTAATCCTCATACCACTGAAATGATGAATGAAATAAGTTTTAGTGTCAGTGGCATAGAGAAACAACTGAAATCATTAAAACTGAACAAAACTCCAGCACCTATGGAATCGCTCTTCTAACTTTAATCTGTTGTAGATCCCTTGAACAAAAAACCATGCTCGGTGCTTGGAAAAAAGCTCAGGTCACACTTGTCTACAAGAAGGGTAATAGAAGCGATCCTCTAAACTATCGTCCAATATCCGTGACATTGATTTGTTGTAAAATCTTAAAACATACTCTGAGCTCAAAAGTAATGGGGTATTTTGAAAATAATGACCTCCTCAATGCCGACCAGCACGGATTCTGAAAACATCTATCTTGTGAGACCGAACTTGCACTTTTCTCATGTGACATGTTGAAAGGTTTGGATCGAGGCAATGAGGTAGATGGAGTATTTCTTTATTTCTAAACAGCATTTGACTCAGTACCACATCTACACTTACAATCAATAGCTCAATCGTATGGTGTATCAATTGAAATTTGTGACTGGATTGAGGACATCTTGACAGGGAGGATGCAACATGTTATCTTGGATAGAGAGTTATCATTAAATGTAGAAGTAACTTCAGGTGTGCCCCGGAAAAGTGTGTTGGGAACCTTGCTGTTGATGATGTACTTTAATGACCTTGCAGACAATATTAATAGCAACCTCATACATTTTGCAGATGATACAGTTACCTATAACGAAGTACTATCTGAAACAAGCTGCATAAATATTCAGTCAGATCTTGATAAGATTTCAAAGTGGTGCAAAGATTGGCAATGAGCTTTAATTGTTCAAAAATGTAAAATTGTACATTTCACAAAATGAAAAAACGTGTCTTATGACTAGAATATCAATGAGTCCCAGTCATAATCGGCCAACTTGAACAAATGTCTGTGTGTAACACTTTGTAGGCGTATGAAATGGAATGACCCCATAGCTTCAGTCATGTGTAAAGCAGATAGTAGACTTCGGTTTATTGGTAGAATACTGGCAAGGTGCAGTGTCTACAAAGGAGATTGCTTACAAATCACTCATGCGACCCATCCTAGAATAATGCTCAAGTGTGTGAGACCCCTACCAGATAGGACTAACATGATATTGAGTGTATAAAGAGAAGGGTAGCACGAATAATTACAGATTTGTTTGATCTTTTGGAGAGTGTCACAGAGATACTGAAATAAGTGAACCAGAAGACTCTTGAAGATACATGTAAACTATCCTGAGAAAGTCTATTAAATGATGACTGTAGGAATATACTACGGTCCTTTACGTATTGTTCACATAGGGGTCATGAGTATAAGATTAGAATAATTACTGCACACACTGAGGCATTCAATCAATCATTCTTCCCACTCTCCGTACATGAATGCAATGGGAAAAAACCTTAATAACTGGTACAATGTCACGTGCTCTGTGCCATGCAGCTCATGGTAGTTTACAGAGTATAAATGTAGATGAAGATATGGACTCTGCGTGTTTAAGAAAGTACTGATATAATTTCATTTTGTTTTTTCAGGTTACAAAGAAGGTTAACTACAAAGAAATGAGTGATAGTGAAGACAATTCAGCTGGGTCAGGCAGTGATTTTGATGATGACGAGGATCCAGATAAAATTGAAGTTCCAGGTAGATCATGAAACCTATAAGTAGCTACTGAAAGCAAGGGAAAAAAAAGATTGTACTTTGTAATGCACTGTTTTTGTTGTATTTCAGGTGGGGGCAAAGATTTAGCTACAGCAGCTGCCATAAGCACTTTGAAGGAGGAGGCTAAGGACAGCAAAGTCAAGGCAGAAGATGGAATTGGTATACTTTCATTTCATCATTTTCTAGTCTACAATTAGAACTTACTGTCATTTGAGTTGCATTTCCTGGCAAGTTAGCTAGTTCTATGTTTTAGAGATAATTTGCATGATAAATTGTAACAGTGTGGAACAAGTAATTTTATATTCAAATTTCACATCAATTTGTAAATATGACTACTACATGCCCGATCATTTAAATTTTTCATTTTGTTATTATTAAATATACAGATGTGTGTTAGTAATTCCTACCCATCACCTGTCACACATTACAATAATAGAAATTGTTCTACGGAAAAGCAGAAGTTGTCCAGGAAAAACTTTTTGAGTTTGTTTTCTAATTTTACTCTGTAGCGTGTCAAACATTTTATATCACTGGGTAAGTTATCAAAAAAATTGATTGCTGTATTGTGCTTTAAAGGCAACCTTAATGCGGTGTAATGAAGGTCATTTTTCCTTGTGGTGTTCTAATTATGTACATGGTTGTTCCTTTTGAACTGCAGTGGATTATTTACAACAAAGTTCATGAGGGAATAAATTTAGTTTGGAGCAGCAGTCAAAATGTCTAACTCCTTAAATCCTATAGTTATTATAGATGTGCTTTATTATTTCACACTCCCCCTTCCATAACTTTTTCTTTGTTAATGTTCGAATAAAGTTGAGCAATTCATGTTTTTTTAATTGTCAAAGTAGGTAGTTTCTGAATGTATGCCCACAAGACAGTGTAGTGTTGTAATTGTGCACAAGAAAACAGTTATGGGGACTTTTATTAAAAATTCATTTGCACAATAGAGGCAACATTTGAAGGAAGACATAATTTTTGTATGTAGTCACTTCCATTGCACTTGGTATGGCAGTGCACAAACCTACATAATTCTTTCAACAAGATTATTTACAGTTGACCATGTAACCGTCTATACACAAAAAAAGGCCTTGTGACTAATGCAAACTCTTTAAACAGAAAATGTGAAATCTGGGCTGTAAGTAGGAAATTGCAACACCTCTAAACCCAAGAAGGTTGTGGTTTCAGTGATGTGGGGCAGTTTGTGAACTTGTATTATCATCGAACAATATTGTTTTGACAATAGACACTGTGATGCAACTACAGGTTATTGACCAACATACACACACTCCTGGCCACGTCACTGAAACACGATGGAAAATTTAAATTTTACATTGTCTTGTGTATGCAATTTTATTTGATACATACATTCCAACTTAGAAAATGTAGCTAACAGACTAAAAGTGAACAACAAATTAATAAACAAGTAACTTTGATAGACTTTTCTCCGTATCTGGTCCTTTTAATCGTACTGTATTTCTTGAAGTAATTGTCCAGGCTACTTATTTAGTTCAAACAGGCCGTTAACAGTATCTTTCCCACAAAAGCCAAAATTCTTAATTTCTTTTGGGTCTGTGGGCCCAAATATTTTCAGTGCATGTTGTGATGTTTTGATCTTTTCTCTTGATAGTCATTTTAACTCCTGTGACATAATTTGCGTACAGTGCTTGCCCAGCTTCATTGCAGGGTTTCAGTAAGAGTTGCCAGATCTCAACGAAGTTTATGCTTGCGCTGTTTAGTTGGCAGATCACGATGAAGTTTGTGCTTGTGCTATATGACAAACACCATTGACACCCGTTTCGAACAAACTTAACGAACTTGAACAGGTTGTGTATGCTTTCATAGGCTAAACTGTGATTAATCTGGAGGTTACTCACCATGTGGAAATCACTATACTGCTTTTTCATGTTCATGTTGACATAACAGCAAACAGATAATACATACAAGGGCCAATCAGTAGTCTGATCACAGTAGCTTAACCCAAGCATACTGGGGTTGTATACACTATTATTGACATTCATGAATACAGATAGACCATGTTATATGTAGATTTACTATCCGCATTTTCGCATAGATGTGATTTTAATTTTAAGTCCAGTGCTGCTACCTTTTAACAGTACATGTAAGTAGTAATGCATTAGAGCATCTCAACGCACTTCCCCTGTCGTATTTGTCCAGAATTGAACTGTCAGAACTGTGAAGATGCACTGGATGGGATTTGTATTTAAAATATCAGCTTAAAGGGAAGAAACTTTGCCTGTTGGGGGAAAGAAGCATGTATGAAAGTTGTAGACATTAGAAACAAAGAGAGAGCTTTGGATCACTGTGTGAAAGGTAAGTGCATTATTGACACTCATTGTTCTTTGGGACTTGTGAGAACTGTTCGTGACAGTGCAGAATCATTTCGAAAAACTTCTCAATCGTTAACTGACTTAAGTATGACTAGAGGACCGAATCTCCCTCAGCAACTATGGAAAGAATGGAAAAAATGCAAAGCCATTGGATTGAACACCACAACCAACAACATTTGCCTCTCTCTGGAGCTGCTACTCAAACTAAAGTCAAGAGCTGTTATACAGATTTGATGAAAGTAAAGGATGATCCAGCATCTTTCTTGGCCAGCTCTGGTTGGTTCAATCAGTTCAAGCATCGTTTTCACTAGATTAAGATGACAGGAGAAGGCAGAGCAGAGAAATATAAAAATTGCTTTAAAGAAATTGTGAGAGAAAAAGACTGTACTGCAGAGCAGATTTTCAGGCTAATTCTGGAAACAAATGCCGAGCTGCACATTCATTACTATTGAAGAAAAAACAGCACCTGCATGGAACGCTGCCAAAACACAATGACTCTTGTTTTCAAGGGAAGTGCTGTAGGGAATTGCAAATTAAAACCCCTTATTATCTACCACTTTTAAAATCCTAGGAGACTAAAAGGTTTTGAAAAGAGTGTGCTGAGAGTTTGTTGGAGAAGGAATGATGGTTTTGGTGTATTATTTTGTGTTGCAGTGTTTTTTTTTTAAGTCTATAAATTTTGTAGTAAAATGTTATTTGCTAAGGTAATGGTTATTTTTGGTAAAAATATTAAAAAACTTTGCTATTTTAAACTCAATATGTGAGTAAATAGAACCTATCCCCATATTTTACATATTAATTGACTCTTGATTTATGCAACTTCTGCATGTGTGACAATTTGGCGGAACGTAACTATTGTGTGTAACAAGATTTACCTGTATTTCGAAGCGAGACATGATATTTTAGACTTTCCATGATAATGTATGTGTCTGTAAGCACTGTTATGAACTTACGAATTTTGAGTGGTGTGGGGATATTCCAGGCGAAGTAGGACACACTTAAGATTTTTAAAAGTTTAAAATTTGTTACTTTTTATATATTTTTTGAAAAGGCTGGACCTTCTACTGTATGGCAACAATGGTTTGTGGCCCATTATTGCTTTCCCTCCATAATTTGTAGCCATTTTTTTAAGGCCATATATTTTTCATGTGACGAATGTGAATTACTTGAGATTTTGGACCTTCATTTCAACTAATAGGCAGGTACGAATTAGCATATCATTATTTGCACACACCAAAAAAAAGTTTTGCATTACTCTGGTTCCCAGAACTCCTGTGGATATTGTATCACAGACACAGTCCCTTCGACTGTTCAGATATGTCACTAAACCCACCCAAAGATGTAAACAACCATGCATGAGCCGTGCCTATTAGACAGAGGGGGTCCGACAGCCAATCAGTTCCAGTCATTCCACCAGGAAGGAGGTACACGCCTTGTGTTGTCCTTAGTTCAGCTATGCCTAGATGGCCAATACCATGGTTCGATCGCATCCGCATTGTTACTTTGTGCCAGGAAGGGCTCTCAGCAAGGGAAGTGTCCAGACATCACGGAGTGAACGAAAGTGATATTGTTCGGGCATGGGGGAGGTACAGAGAGACAGGAACTGTCCATGACATGCCTTACTTAGGCTGCCCAAGGGCTACTACTGCAGTGTATGACCACTACCTACGGATTGTGGCTTGGAGGAACCCTGACAGCAACACCACCATGTTGAATAATGCTTTTTGTGCAGCCACAGGACGTTGTGTTATGACTCAAACTGCACACAATAGGCTGCATGATGCGTGACTTCACTCCTGACGTCCATGGCGAGGTCCATCTTTGGAACCACAACACCATGCAGTACGGTACAGATGGGCCAAACAACATGCCGAATGGACCACTCAGGATTGGCATCTTGTTCTCTTCACTGATGAATGTTGCATATGCCTTCGTCGGAGGCAACCCGGTCAGGCTGAACACCTTAGACACACACTGCAGCGAGTGCAGCAAGGTGGAAGTTCCCTACTGTTTTGGGGTGGCATTATGTGGGGCTGACGTACGCCACTGGTGTTCATGGAGGGCGCCGTAGCGGCTGTATGATACGTGAATGCCATCCTCCGACCGATAGTGCAACCATATTGGCAGCGTATTGGCAAGGCATTCGTCTTCATGGACATCAATTTGCACCCCCATTGCGCGCATCTTGTGAATGACTTCCTTGAGGGTAATGACATCGCTCGACTAGAGTGGCCAGCACGTCTCCAGACATGAACCCTATCGAACATGCCTGGGATAGATTGAAAAGGGCTGTTTATGGACAATGTGACCTACCAACCACTCTGAAGGATCTATGCCGAATTGCCATTGAGGGTTGGGACAATCAGGACCAATAGTGCCTTGATGAACATGTGGATAGTATGCCACGATTAATACAGGCATGCATCAATGTAAGAGGACGTGCTACTGGGTATTAGAGGTACCGGTGTGTACAGCAGTCTGGACTACCACCTCTGAAGGTCGCACTGTACGGTGGTACAACATGCAATGTGTGGTTTTCATGACCAATAAAAAGGACGGAAATGATGTTTATGTTGATCGCTATTCCAATTTTCTGTATAGGTTCCAGAACTCTCGGAACTGAGGTGATGCAAAACTTTTTTTGACATGTGTATTACTGTTACATACGCTGATGTACTGCATGAAGAGTATAAAACTTAAGCAGGTAAGTTATAGGCTTGGATAAATAATATAATACAACAGAATGAACTTTCATGTAACTTGGGTCACTTTCATGTAATTAAGTTTTTATATCAAGAGGGATGTTAGAGATAACTTCATCTTGTTCAGTAATTTACTTCTTTGTGTGAATGTGTAAATAATATCACTACTAAAAATTTCCCAGTTTCAGCCAATATTGTAAAAACAGAAAATTAAATGTGTAACATGAGTCACATAATCTGAGTCACAGTTTTATTTTAAGGTTAGAAGAAGAGCATGCTCTCAGCAGCAGCAGAAAGACTGAGTAGGAGGAGGGAAAAGTCAAAGGGTGATGGAAAATATAAGAACTTCAGAAGCAGCATCTGGAAGAAGTTAGAAAAAGCCAGCAGAAGCAGAAACAAAAGTTTCTACAGTTGAGTCAACATAAGCAACAACTCTTATTATAAGAAAGAAGAGGTAAAACTAGGGAGAGAGCTAGAAAAAGTCGCACAGTGCTCTGGGTAAAGCCATGGCTCGAGCCAGTTGTTTCTTGCCCTCTTCACCACAATGTAAAGTCGTTGTTTATGCGTTGTTCAGTGACTTGTGTGGAAATTCATCAGGTGGAAAGTCTGAAAGACCCAGTCAAGGCAGTAATCCACAAAGTAGAGGCCTTAGTTTTGAAAATAGAGACTTGATACTGGTTTCTGCTGTCGTGATGACTTTGTCACCGGTCACCTGGCAGGATGCACACAATAGTAATTAGAGAAAATAATGAGAAAAAGGCAGTTCATATTCGCCACTTAGTCATGTCCATCATGGAAACATATGAGATATTCAAACAGGAACACCCTGAAGTTAAAATTGGGAAATCCAAGTTTGCAGAAGTACGCCCACTACATGTTCAATTAAGCAGCAAACTACCTCATAACATATGTTTGTGTGTAAATACCGTGAAAATTTCATGAATGTTATCAGCAGCCTTCATAAGAAACATAACATTCCAGCTTACAGCAACATGTTTGTATCAACCATTATATGCTAGCCACAAAGTGAGCTTTGTTGGTGTAATGAATGTAACACATGTTGAAATGATAGAGGTTTCAACAAAGCCTATAAAATTGATGAGCTAGAAATTGTTAATATATCATGGTATGTTTGGAAGATGGAAGAAAATAGCTTTAAAATTATTAAAGTCAAGGAAGAAGGCTTTACAGCTGATATAGTGAAATACGTAGTTTCCACAACTCCTCAGTTTCTGCTTCATTGAAATACAAAGAGAGCATCAGATTATCAGCAAAAGGAAATGATTCTGAGCCAAGATACTAAGGAGTTTATACTGTTGCGTATTGATTATGCTGAAAATTACACCTGTTTCATCAAGATTAGGGGCAAAGTGCCAATTGGGCACAAGCGCAAGTTAGTATTTTCACTGTGGCATTCAGGTTCTCGCCACTCAGTTGTTTTGCTACAGACAACTTAAACCACTCCAAGGATACTGCAATTGCATACATTAGCAAGGTACTGTCAGTTATACCTGGAAATGTGAAGGTAGTTTCAGTCTGGTCAGATGGACCTGTTTCACAATTTATAAAAAAATATATTACTGCTTCATCCATTCCATAATGTGGAAATTTATTGGAACTTGTTTGCTGCATCCCATGGTAAAGGAGCTGTAGATGGAATTGGTGCAGTTGTGGAACGTCAAATGTGGACTATAGTAAAAAAGTGAAAATTCATAGTAGATGATGCATTAACTATTGCTTAGGCAGCTGCAAGTACCACAACTATGCAGGTTTTTTTTTTATGTCTATCGATGAAATTCAAGGAATCAACTTAATCTGGCTTAAATATTTTCTTCAGCACCATCAGTACCAAATATAAAAAAAATTCACTGCATTCACTACAAGAAAAGAGTACTACAAACAAATCTGCTGTCTCCATACTTAAGAAACTATAGAACATGTGAAAATTGGAGAGTGGTACAAAGTAGAATATGGTTCTAAATTCAATGTTCAATGCTGGAGAAGTTTGTGCAGTTTTGGGAAATTCTTACTTAATCAGTGCAACAGAGCATGCTGGTCACAATTGGAGATGGCCTGTAAAATGTGATGAAATTATATAGACAATTAATCCACTTGATGTTGTCGGTGCAAGAGTATATTTTCAGTTCTCTGACTTTCAAACTGAATTTACAGTTTATTTTCCCAGATGTCACGCTCTTATAATTTTTCATAGTGTTTAAGAAGTGAAATGTTAATGTTAAGTTTATCTTATTTGGTACATAATGTCATATTTTCATATCTCTGCTTACAGGAAAAAACTTTTTCCAACAATAAATAGCAAGTAACATGGGTCACGTAACATTGAGTCACGCGCCTTTTTTCAAAATATTACAAAATTTCATGTGGTACAAATATTTTTAGAAATTGGTGACTGTGTCATTTGAATGCCAACCTAATATACATTTTCTGTGATAAAAGCCAGATCCATACTCCTAATAGTTCAAGATCACTTTTGACCTAAAATGTACATTTGGAATAGGATGCCCCAAATTTGTAACATGAGTCACAACATAAATTACATTCTTGTTCTTTAATTTTAATGCTTTTTTCCTGCTTAAATAACAATTCAAGATCCTTGCCTGAAAAACACAATTTATAATGATGATTTGCGAAAGCAAATATGGGTTTATGGAAAAAAGCCAACATTATATAACATTGATCTCAAAATGTAACATGAGTTACCATGGAATCTCCCTGGTGATACAGAATCCCATGTAAAATTACTTGTTAATTACATCAGTCATATGCCATTACAGTGTAATCACAATGGCTATTGGCTGCTCCTCGATCATGGGTTATACAAAAAGGGAGCCTGCCATGTATGGCTACCTGTGTCGACAGAATATGACAGTGCTCACTTTGTTTGATGACAAATGAACAGGTGTGGCTCATACTAACACTGTGTTAGCTATTGTGGAACTTTAACAATGGAAGTGAGCTGAAGCTTTGTTATGACACATCAGCAACAATTCACACATGATTTGAGGACTGTGATTATAGAAACTCATGCAGTCCCAGTTAATCAGAAATTTTAATCAAGATGTAGTCAGGAGTTACATGTTAGATTGTAAAGTACAGTAATCAGTAGCACCGGCTAACAACCTTCCATTGAATAAGTATCTTCTGTGAAGTGCAGTACAACAATGTTACACACCCTCAGAATCAGAATTTTACTATCTCAGTATGTACACCATAAATCATTGGTTTAATGCATAATATAATTGAGACACATGCAGTTAGTTAGTTATGTGTTCCATTGATCAATCTCACGGTAACCGTTATGATGTGGAACGTGTCAAGTGCACAAGAAATGCACACATGAATCAAGACTTTTTCCCCCCTTTTAAAGCTTAAAATTTTTATTACCTACCCCATTCTTTTTAATGGCACAAAATGCCTATATTATACCTATAGATTTATTTATTCCTATTCAAGAATTCATCTGTGATATAGAAGGAGTTGTCAAGGAGATATGATTTAAATTTGTTTTTGAAACTGTTACTGCTGTCTGTCAGACATTTTATTTCATTTGGTAATTTATTGAAAAGTTTTACAGCAGCGTATTTTACCCCATTCTGTGGTAAAGACAGCTTAAGTAGAGGATAGTGTAAGTCTTTCTTTCTTCTGGTGTTATAATCGTGAATGTCACTGTTGATTTTTAAACTGGTCCATGTTGTTGAGATCAAATTTCATTTCTGAGTAAATGTACTGTGAGGCTGTTGTAAGAATTCCTAACCTTTTAAACAGATGCCTACAAGATGTGCGACTATGAGCCCCACACATTATTCTAACCACTGTCTTTTGAGCAGTGAATACTTTTTGCATAAGCTTTGAGTTGCCCAAAATTTTATTCTGTATGACATTAGAGAGTGACAGTATGCGAAGTATGTTAGCTTGCTAATTTCTGTGTCCTTAAAATTGGCAATTATTCTGATTGCAAATGTTGCTGATCCTAGTCACTTCAGGAGATCCAAAATGTGAATTTTCCAGTTACGATTCTCATCTGTATGTTTGCTCAAGAACGATTCTCATCTGTGTGTTTGCTCAGGAACTTAACATGCTCCACCCTTGCTACTGACTTCTGTAGGTGTGTTATATTTATTGAAGGAACTGTGATCCTTGCAGCAGAAAATTGGATATACTGTGTTTTTTCAAAGTTCAGAGTAAGTCCATTCACAGAAAACCAATTAATAAGTTTTCCGAAGGCATTATTTGTATCATTTTCTATTGGAGTTTCCTTTACTGGATTAATAATGATCCTTGTATCACCAGTAAACAATGTCAGTTTAGCTTTGTCTTTCAGATGAGTAGGGAGGTCATAACCGTCTGGTACACCTAATGTAATTTCATCACAGTTAGATGAAGTGGCAAACTTCCTTAAATCACTTAACCGTATAAAGAAACTTTTTCTTCCTGTTCTGTAGATATGACTTCAACCACTCATATGCTGTTCCATTTATACCATAGAATTGTACTTTCTGTAACATAATTTCACAGTTCACACAATCAAGTGCTTTGCATAAGTCGCACAAAATTCTTATAGGTGATATTTTACTGTTTAAAGACCACGATGTGGGCAGTGGAATTGTATATTGCTGTCTCAGTGGAACAGGATATTTGAAATCCGAATTGTGATTTGTCCCGTTACTGTTGAAATTGCTAACCACTGGCTGGTTATTTTTGACATCTGTGGTGCCTCCTCTTTTGTTGAGAGGCTTGACAGTGGCATATTTTAACCTGTCTCTTCGAGTTAATGATGTATGTATGTGACTCAGAACATGAGCTATAACTGCTCCCCATTGTTTTAATATCTCGTTAGAGATGTCATCTACTCCAATAGAACATTTATTTTTCAAATATTTAATGATTTTCCTTATTTCACAAGAGGTTGTTATGTGAAAATTAATGTGGGTAAGATTGCTCAGAACTGACTCTTCCATGTATGGCTTAGCTTTTTCTTGTGAACTATTTGCACCAGTGTTTTCACGTACACTTAAGAAATGGTTGTTAAATCTATTAGCTACTTGTGTACTCTTGGTTAAGATGGTATCATTCTTTTTAATAGTAATACTACCTACCCCAGTGGTTACTTTTCCTGTCTCCCTTCTAACAACATTCCATGTTGATTTGATTTTATTGCCCAAGTTGTTAATTCCATAACATACATATTTCTTGATTTTCTGACATCTTTTCTCGGTATGTTACAATAATTTTTATAATGTAAAATTGCTTCTGGTTCTTTACTAATTCTTGTGTGTCAACAGTTTTCTATTTCTTTCTGAAGACATTTTAATATCTGTAGTAATCTTTTCTTTGAAAACTGCATGGTGTTACATTTAGTAAATTTTTTTGGTCAACATTGTTCAAAAAGGGATATAAATTTATTAAGAAATAGGTTGCATTTATCATTAGTATTTGGTTCTTTATATCAGGGTGTATACCCTCTGGGAAATTCGGAAAAAAACCTAGGAATTTTTTCATCTGGGAGAAAACCGGAAAAAATCCGGCAATTTTTTAGGATTCCGGGAATTTTTCGTTGTTTTAGACTTCAGTTAAATTTTTGTTATTTGGACTGGTAAGAACATAAACAGCAAACTGCGTCTAAGGTTCTAGCAAGAAGACTATGGAATACTTCATAACAGTAAACTGCTGCTGACGAGCTTGATGTCACAACTTTTTACATAAGTTCGTCTGAGCAGCTGCCCGCGGTCTCACGTGTACGCGCATTCGAGTTGCGTGTGGGCAGTACCTTCTCTCACTTTCAGCTACTTGAAGTGTGGCTGTTAGCCCTATCAGCAGCAGCAACAAGCAGCCAGATGCTACTTGGAAAAATTTTTCTGGCGCACCTGGGCTGCCAATTACTGCATGCGCATAACGGTCTGGGTTGTAGTGGGGAGGGGCTAGTCTCCACATAAGCCATGTTTGTGTTTAGTGATTTTGCTGCCTCCTCTTTGTTTACACTTCTCACATCAAGTGAAAACAAAACAGATTTCTGAGGGTGGGAGCTATCGAGTGAATTAAAGTACATTGACATTATCACAGAAGGCTAACATATGTTATTAGTTGTTTTCTGATTTTATTTTATTTCCACGTTGTTTGGCAGTCAGTCATCTTGCAGGACAATGATGTTATTTTTGTCGGTTTGCTAAATAAATGTGGCTTTTATTAATCTTTTCCCCAGAGGCAGTCAGTTTATTAGAAACGAAGTGTTTCATTCTGCGCTATCGGCTAGTTTCAACTGTTCACTGAATTTCAAGTGCAGATTTTTATCTTCTGGCACGGGTGGCATTATGCCACAATAAAGAACCAAACATGAAGTAGTACAGTACTGGTACTGCAAGAAAATTTGCATCTCAAAAACAGCATTGAAATCTTGATATCAGGTTGGGGCCTACTTCATTGTGAATTTGGACACATGAATGTGCACTTTAAGCTGAATTGTGCGTGTTAGTATGGTGTACGAAATTCCGACACTCTTGGAATATCCTATTTCTTTTATGGCGTCATATAATATCTCTTAATACCATATATGTACGAACATATGGGCTTTCTATGTGATCATAGCTGCCCAAATGCAGTAACGCCTTCCTTTCTGGCATGCTCTGGCAAATGCTGAAACGAAGCTATTTCTAACAGGTCGTGGGATGATATTGCGAATGGTGCTTTGAAAAATGTTAGTTTCATAGTAAATTTCCTTCTACACAGGATGAATTATGTTACATGTGTGAATATGCAGTGAATTTCTTAAATCACAGAGCATTTGATCCTCATTTAAAACTTAGCACATTGAGGACTAGCCACTAAGAAGAATTTTGAGCCCAGAAGACCAGTCATTAATGTCATTATTTAAAATTTTACTGGTGCATTTGTCTGATGTATCTTAAAGTGTAACGTATGCAAAAAAAGACCAATATAATATGTGAAAGCGTAACTTTTCTTGTAGCTATGTACTTAAATTTAAACTGTTAACTTTTCCTATTTGTGTGTTCACACTACTTAACATTGATGTTACTATTGGCTGACTATGTCACGTGTCCTGTGCCCTGAATATCTGCTGTCATTGGCTGATGAGATCAGGTGAAATGAGTGATGACCGGTTTACAAAATTGCATTTCAATCTTGATTTCAATGGTTCGGAAACTGACGTGCTGTTTCGAATCTGTACTTTCGTAATACGAATAGAAAAATATGCAGCATATTGTCAAATGAAAATTCACAGCGTAAATGTTGCTGCACATCACAGGTCTCTACAGAACTTTTTTTGCTGAGTTTTTTAATTCTCTGAAGTTCCATGTCATGTGTAAAACCTTTACCATTCAAAGGATTGATATTTTTACAACTCCAGGGGAAAGTATACTGCCACTTATCAGGGAGAAAGTGTATTTTTCACCATGGTAGCAGAGTATTTTCAAGTGGAAAAAGTGTATTTTTAACCAGGAAAACTCCGGGGAATCATTTTTTTTTTAATTTTTTTTTGTCCGCTTATACACCCAGCATTTAAGTCTCCCCTACTAACATTTCTTAAAATTTTCTCTGAAGTGCTCTGTAGGTATTGGGTTGAGCGACCTTACACTTTTACTTAATGGTTTCTGAACTGTACACCCCGCTACATTTTGTAAGTTAATCAAATGTGCATCATAGTCTGATAATCCATTTATCACAGGGAACGCATGTGTTAGTTGTGCATCCTCTTGCTGTACAAATAGAGTATCTATTAGAGTGCTGCTGTCTTGATCTATAAGTGTAACGAAATTGATCACTGATTCAAAGTTATATGTCATTAATAACCTTGAAATTAATCTTAATTTGCAGCTATCAGTACAAGTTTATATACTCAACTAAGAAACCTACTTCACCATTTAAAAATTCCATGACTGAATAACAACATTTTTTACTCAATGATGGCATGTAATACATGTTTCAGCAATCCTAGTTCCACTCTGTGAAGTTTTTCACTTTTAATTTATAATCTGTGGATTGGACCATGAAATTATCTTTGTTTTTAGTATGGTGCAAATCTTCAAAATGATTTCCTATAAATAATTCTGGTTTCTTATGTATGAAGATAAAAAATTCATAAATATAAATGTTCACAATGAGAGTTGTTATAACAATGAAAATAATCAATTTTCAAAACCCTGGGTCAGGGGAGACTTACCAGTCAGGATGAGAAGGAAAGACCAATTGTTGGGACTGTACTGGAAGAAATTTGAAAACTAGAGAGCTTAAAAGTGAAAGACAGGGTAATATGCAAGACAGAGATTACTGCCAAAACATTGTGAACAAGTTAATGCAAGTGAAAAGCTAAGTGAATGGTACATAATAACAGAGGGGGATGGCAAACATTAGACAGGTCAGAAAATGAAAGATGTAGAAAACTGAAAGGGAGTGAAGAAAGGAGTAGTTACTGTGAAGAAATGCTGTGACAGAATAAATTACTGTAAATTGCAGACAGGTGGGTGGCGAGAACCGAGGACATTCTGTAGTGCTAATTCCCAACCACAAAGTTCTGACAAACTGGTGTCTGAGGGAAGAATCCAGATGGTGCCTGTGGTGAAACAGCCTCTGAGGCCATGACTGTCATGTTGTAGAAGATGCTCTGCTACAGGATATTGTTTGTTGCTGGTATACACCCTCGGCCTATGCCCATTCATCCTAACTTACAACGTACCGGTAAACATGATGATGTAAAAGGCAGAACAGTGTTGGTATACAGTGTGTCGTTTCACAGGTGGCCATCCTTTCGATAGTATACATTTTGCAATTTACAGAGTTGATACAGGAGATAATAGAACGGTGCATAGGGCAAGTCTTGCAGCAGGGACGGTCAGAGGGGTGGGAGCCATAGGGTAGGGAGATGGCTGCAGAAGGAGCACAGGGTCTTAGAAGGATATTGCGGAGATTGGAAGGGCTACAGAAAGCTGTTTTAGGTGTGGTGGGCAAAATCTCAGACAGAATGGAACTCATTTCAGGGCAAAATTTTAGGAAGTCAGAGCCTTGTCAAAGTAGCTGATTAATATGTTCAAGACCAGGATAATACTGAGTATCAAGTGGTGTGCTCCGAAGTTGTTTTTTGGAGGGATCAGCCGTGTCAGGATTGGATGTGATGGTCTGGAAAATTTGCTTTTGAACTAGGCTGGTATGGTATTTACGTCCAGTGAAGGATGATGTGGGAAAGGTGGTGTATAGTTATGTTTTCCTCGAATGCTGCAGGGGAGGTATCGTTCGACATGGAAGTGATGGCAACTGTCAGAATGAAAGTACTGTTGTTTGTTAGTAGGTTTAATGTGGACAAAAGTATATAACTGGCCTTCAGTGAGGATGAGATCAGCATCAAGAAAAGTGGCATGGGATTTGGAATAGGACCATGTGAAATTTAATTGGGAGAAGGTATTTAGAGATTTCAGGAATTTTAACAAGTCAGCCTCACCTTGAGTCCGTATGGCAAAGATGTCATCGATGTACCCAAACCAAACCATGGGCAGAAGACATTTGGATCCCAGGAAAGACCCTCCAAGTGATCCATGAAAAAGTTGGCGTAGGAAGGAGCCATCCTGGTTCCCATAGCCGTACCCCTGATCTGTTTGTATGTCTGCTCCTCAAAGGTGAAGTTGTTGTTGCTAAGTATAAAGTTGATTATGGTGAGCAGGAAGGATGTCATAGGTTTGGAATCTGGTGGGTGCTGACTGAGGAAATGTACAGCAGCAGACTGACTAGGTACATGTGGCATGTTGGTATAAGAGGGATGTGGCATCAATGGTGACAAGCAAGGTGTGTGGCGGGAGTGGAATGGACGTGGATTTCAGACAATCTAGGAAATGGTTGACATCTTTAATGTAGGAGGGAAGTCTTTGTTCTACAGGTTGCAGGTACTGATCAACTGAGGCAGATATTCTGTTTGGTGGGTGCTTTGAAGCTACAACTATTGGATGGCCAGGATAGTGTTTGTGGCTTTTAGGAAGAAGGTAAAAGGTGGGTGTGTGTGGTTTGGGTGGGATAAGAAGTTCTGTGGATTGAGGTGTTAGTTGTTATGAGAGGTCTGAGGTTTTAAGGAGAGACTGCATGTCAGTTTCAATCACAGGGATGGGATCTTGATGGCAGATGCCGTATGTAGGGGTGTCAGACAGCTGGCGTAGACCTTCACTAACATATTCCTGTCGGTCGAGTACTACAGTGGTAGAACCTTTGTGTGCTGGGTGGATAACGATGGAATCGTCAGCCTTTAGGGAACACAGAGCCAAGTATTCTGCAGAGGACAGGTAAGGGTCATGTTGCAGGGACCTCAGGAAGGGTTATGAAGCAATGCTGGATATGAGGAATTCTTGGAAGGCATGTAAGGGATGATTTTGAGGGTAGTGGTGGTGAATAAAATTGATATCATGGTCGAAACTGTTCAAGGCAGGGTTTAATGTCAGGTTTGTTGTTGGAAAGGTTTTGAAATTGGATTGCAAGTGATACTTCCAGTTGACATTACCTCCAAAGCGGCATGATTAAATGCAGTTTTAGGGCTGAAAGCGAGACCCTTTGATAATACAGATAAAACGGGAGGGGAGAGTACTGTAGGTGAAAGGTTGATATCACTGTACTGTTGTGACTTGTGATTATGAGTAATTATTGGTCTTATTGGTCTAGGAGGCAGTGCTGAAGGCTGTGGGATGTTAAGGAGGTTGGTCAAGCACAGTTTGTAGGAGAGGAGTGTTGGTTGGTGGTGTGACTGATTAGGGAGCTGCACAGGGATAGGAAGGGAAACACCCCTGTTGAAGTAGTTTAGGAGAAGGTGGGATAGCTTTCTGAGGTGAAGTCCAGTATGTTGTTGCAGTTTGAAGTTGGCTTGGTGGATGACACCATCCAAGGAAACATGAGGGGCAGATTACTGCAGGATTTTGCAGGAGAGAAGGAGGAGTGAAATTTGGCAAATGAGGCATATAGGTCACAGATTAGTCAGATAAGTGTAAGGGATTGTTGTATTTAAAATTGTAAAAGAGCCTGCTGTAGAGGGGGATTACGTCCAGAAACAGGGACTTTCAGTGTTAGCTAGGCCTGTGGGAGTAACTCCAAGGGACAAGCAGGTTTCAAGAAACAGAATGTGAGACCTTAGCTTTGATAGTGCAAAAACATGTTTTTGAAAAGAGTGGATATAATATGTGATGGGATTTATCATGGCAAGAGAGGATGGACTGGAGTGTCACAAATAGTGCGAATGGCAAAAATGAGAAGCAGAGAGTGGAAAAAGATGAAAAAAATGGAAGAAAGTCGTGGAAAAAATTTGTACAAAAATCATAAGAATAGACAATGGTTAACAAGAAGTAATGAGTGGATGAGAATTTCTTGACAGAAAAGTTGTCTGTACAATACGAAAAAATGATTAGAAAAAAAAAAAAAAAATTCAATAGGGAAAGTCATGAAAAGAGATAGAAGTTAAAAACTGAAAGTCATAGGAGAAAATGTAAATTACTGTGTGTGGCAATAAAGTAATGTAGAAGACTGCAGTAAAAGTCAATTAAAGCAGTTTGGTGAAAAGCCAACACACAAAAAATTGAAAGAATTACGTATTAACAAGTAAGTGGACGTTGGGAAACAAAATAGCTGTCAAATTTGCAAATAAATCTGCGAAAGACTATCGGGAGAAGGTCTTGCTATGTACTGATACTGAGTCATAAACAGTTTGTTATATGCAGATTTGTGAATGACAATAGACTTGCCTATGTGTACAGAAATCAGTAGGGGCAAAGTGTTCATTAATCTGGATAGTACAGATAAAAGAAATGAACACACTAGCATCTACATCTACATACATACTCCGCAATCCACCATACGGTGCATGGCAGAGGGTACCTCGTACCACAGCTAGCATCTTCTCTCCCTGTTCCACTCCCCACAGAATGAGGGAAAAATGACTGCCTACATGCCTCTGTACGAGCCCTATTCTTTCTTATCTTATCTTTGTGGTCTTTCTGCGAGGGCGCTGATAACCTCGCTGTTGTGCGCCCTAAAACACTAATCATCATCATCTTTCTGCGAAATATAAGTTGGCGGCAGTAAAATTGTACTGCAGTCAGCCTCAAATGCTGGTTCTCTAAATTTCCTCAGTAGGGATTCACAAAAAGAACGCCTCCTTTCCTCCAGAGACTCCCACCTGAACTACTGAAGCATTTACGCTCATGTGATGATCAAACCTACCAGTAACAAATGTAGCAGCCCGCCTCTGAATTGCTTCTATGTCCTCCCTCAATCCGACCGGATAGGGATCCCAAACGCTCAAGCAGTACTCAAGAATAGGTCGTATTAGTGTTTTATAAGTGGTCTCCTTTAAAGATGAAACACATCTTCCCAAAATTTTACCAATGAACCGAAGACAACTATCCGCCTTCCCCACAACTGCCATTACATGCTTGTCCCACTTCATATCGCTCTGCAATGTTGCGTCCAAATATTTAATCGACGTGACTGTGTCAAGCGCTACATTACTAATGGAGTATTCAAACATTATGGGATTCTTTTTCCTATTCATGTGCATTAATTTACATTTATCTATATTTAGAGTTACCTGCCATTCTTTACATCAATCACAAATCCTGTCCAAGTCATCTTGTATCCTCCTACAGTCACTCAACGACACCTTCCCGTACACCACAGCTTCATCATCAGCAAACAGCCGCTCATTGCTATCCACCCCATCCAAAAGATCATTTATGTAGATAGAAAACAACAGCAGACCTACCACATTTCCCTGGGGCACTCCAGATGATACCCTCACCTCCGATGAACACTCATCATTGAGGACAAGCACATAAGGTAGAAGAGAGGTGACAGGTTGAACAAGACAGCTGATGACAAGACTGATGAAAGGATTACATAAGAAGTAATGATGACCACATGGGCTAATATAAGTACAAAAATGTAATTGGATAGATAAAAAAAAATCTACTCAGCAAGTAGTAGCAGGAGAACAAACATGTAAGGGAGGTTTCAGGTATGCAAGCTTTCGGAGCCAATGGCTCCTCCTTCTGGCAGTAGGGAGGAAGGGGGAGGAAGAGGGGTGAAGGAAAAGGACTGCAGAGGTTTAGGAAGAGCTTTAGAGTTTGGCAAAGTCAGCCAGAACCCCGGGTCAGAGGAGATTTTCTTGACAGGATAAGAAAGGAAGAGTGAGAGCTCAAAGGTAGAAGACAAGGTAACATGTTAGACGGAGACTACTGCTAAAACGTCGTGCGCAAATTAATAAGAATGAGAAGCTAAGTGCATTGTACATAACAGGGGCACGAGGGGGACGGCAAAACATAGACAAGTTAGAAAATAAAAGATGTAGAAAACTAAAATGTAGTGAAGAAAGGGATAGTTACTATGAATAAATTGTGAGATGGAAGGAATTAACGTAAATTGAGGTCAGGTGGATGGTGAGAACCAAGGACACGTTGTAATGCTAGTTCCCACCTGCGGAGTTCTGAGAAACTAGTGTCCGGGGAAGAATCTATATAGTCCATATGGTGAAAGAGGCACTGGTCATGACTGTCATGGTGCAGAGCATGCTCTGCAACAGGATATTGTGTGTTGCTGGTATACACCATGTGCCTGTGCCTGTTCATCCACTCTGTTAACTTGGAGACAGTCATGCCAATGTAAAAGCCCGAACAGTGTTCACAAAACAGCTCGTATATGACATGTCATTTCACAGGTATATGTCTTTGATAGTACATGTTTTGTCAGTTACAGGGCTCGCATAGGTGGTGGTAGAAGGGTGCATAGGGCAAGTCTTGCTGCAGGGAAAGTCACAGGGGTAGGGAGATGAGTGCAGAAGGAGCATAGGGTCGGACAAGGATATTGTGGAGATTGGGAGGGTGACTGGAAGCTATTCTAGGTGTGGTGGGCAAAATCTCTTGACAGAATGGCTCTCATTTCAGGACACGCTTTTAGGAAGTAACAGCCTTGTTAAGGTAGCTGATTATTACATTCAAGACAAGGATAATACTGAGTGACAAGTGGTGTGTTCTGAAGTTGTCTGTTGGAGGGATCAGATTGGATGTGATGGTCTGGGAAATCTGCTTTTGAACTAGGCTAGTGGGGTAATTTCATCCAGTGAAGGCTGAGGTAAGAGTGGTGGTGTATTGCGGTAAAGAATCTGCTTCCAAACAAATATGTTTGCCTCAAATGCCAAGGCTGTATGGAAAAGAATGTTTGACATGGAAATGATGGCAACCATCAGAATATAACTACTGTTGTTTGTTAGTAGGTTTAATGTGGACAGAAGTGTGTAGTTGGCCTTCGGTGAGGATGAGATCAATATCAAGAGAGTGGCATGGGATTTGGAATAGGACCATGTGAAATTTAATTGGGAGAAGGTACTTACAGATGCCAGCAATTTTAACAGGTCAGCTTCACAATGAATCCATATGGCAAAGATGTCATCAATGTATCTAAACCAAACCAGGGGTTGAAGACTAGCAGATCCCAGGAAAGCTCCTTCCAAGTGACCCATAAAAAGGTTGGTGTAGGAAGGAGCCATATTACTTCCCATAGCCGTACCCCTGATCTGTTTTTATGTCAGCCCCTCAAAAGTGAAGTAGTTGTTGTCAAGTATAAAGTTGATTAAATTGAGCAGGAAGGATGTCATAGTTTGAAATCGGATGGGTAGCGCCTGAGGAAATGTTCAGCAGCAGACAAACCAAGTATGAGGGGGATGTTGATATAGAGGGAGGTGGCGTCAGTGGTGACCACTATGGTGTGTGGTGGGAGCACGATGGGCACGGATTTCAGATGATCTAGGAAGTGGTTGGTGTCTTTAATACAGGAGGGAAGTCTTTGTAGTATGGGCTGCAACAAAATTTCCTTGTTTCTCACCACCCACCTGGCCTTAATTTACATTAATTTCTTCCGTCTCAGCATTTTGTCACAGTAACTTTTCCTTTCTTCACTTCATTCGAGTTTTCTACCAGTTTCATTTTCTGACCAGTCTATTATTCACTGTCCCACTCCCACATACATACAGTGAATTTAGCTTTCCACTCATGTTAACTCGTTCATGATATATTAGCTGTAATCTCTGTCTTGCTTATTACCCTGTTTTCCACTTTTAAGCTCTCAGGTTTTCAAATCTCATCCATTGAATCGCAATAATCAATCTTTCCTTCTCATCCTGTCCGGTAAGCTTTCCCTGACCCGGGGATCTGGGTGACTTTTCTTATCTCCACCTCTTTTCCTAAATCTCTCCAGTCCTTTTCCTTCTTCCCTCATTATCCCCCTTCAGTCCTTCTGCCGGAAGGCTCCAAAAGCTTCCTAAACTAAAACCTTTTTGGTATGTGTGTTTTCTGCCACCGCTTGGTAACCAGATTTTATTATCTATCCAGTTACATTACAGAATGAGAGTAAGGTAGATATATAAGAACTTGTACAATGAGTAATACTTCACTGGCTGACAAGTTAAGTAAAGAGATTTGTGCCCTGTGATGGGGTATATCAGTAATGTATTCTCATTGTAACTCTTTGAGAATGGATGTTGGGTATACGTCTAATAGCTTTGTACATGAACTGGTATTAAAGTTTCTTGTATGACAGTAAGGGAATAAATATTCACAATTTTACTGTATTTGTCTTTAGGTTGGCTCTATGGCTTTGTGTGTTCACCAGCCACTAGATGGCATTGTTGCCTTCACCAATGGTAGGTTGTGGCATTATCACGTCAGTTTTGCACTGTAGCATCGAAAGATAGCTGCACTATTCTCTGGTTGCACCGTAGAAGGACAGTGTTTTGTAATATGTTTTTTGTAGTTTGAAGGTGTACAAAGTGTGTCAGTTCAAAGAAGACTTTGAGTACAGTATGGGAACAATGTTTGTTGCAGTGAAGTGTTTACCAGTGGCATGGATTGAACAATTCAAATGATGGATAAGGAAAGAGCAGGGCATCCAGCTACAGCCACAACTGATGCCAGTATTGAACGAGTTCATGCCTCAATTCTGATAAACAGAAAGGCAAATCATGTGCAGATTAGTCATGGTTCTGCATATGAAATCAGCACCTTCTTCGCACAGTCATGCTGACAAATGTGAAACTTTTCTGAAGTAAATCATTGGAGATGAAGCACGGAGCAAATGCCAGAGAATGGAATGGGAAGCACCTTGAATCTCCAGTCAAAAAGAATTCGAGGGTCAGTCTTCTGCAGGAAAGTGATGCCCACAATTTTTTGGGACTAAAGGCCAATCCTGGAAAATTACCCGGACAAGATTCAACAGCAAACAGTGGCCGTTACAGTGATATGCTGTCAGATGAGCTGAAACCGGTAATCTGCAAAAATTGCAGATGTTAAAAGGCAATCTTTTGTTGCACAACCATGCACGTCCACACAGCATCACCCACAGATCTCAAACTTTCGGACTTATGTATTTCGAGGTGTTGGAGCATCCTGTATACAACCCTGAACTCGCTCCATTGGACTACCGTCTGTTTGGTCCCCTGAAAGGTTCTTTTAGAGGCCATCGATTCAGCTCTGATCAACAGGTGGAGGAAGCGTTGCATACGTGGCTTGGTACACAATCAAATCTTTTTTCAGAGGATATCGGAAAGCTTTTGCAATGATGGACTAAGTGCAATGAAAAGCAGAGGGACTTATTTATTTCCAACATGCTCCATCACAGTATTTGTAATATTACATGTATGCATTGGGTGTATTTGTGGGAGGCGCGCGGGATTAGCCGAGCGGTCTAAGGCGCTGCAGTCATGGACTGTGCGGCTGGTCCCGGCAGAGGTTCGAGTCCTCCCTCGGGCATGGGTGTGTGTGTTTGTCCTTAGGATAATTTAGGTTCAAGTCGTGTGTTAGTTTAGGGACTGATGACCTTAGCAGTTAAGTCCCATTTCACATACATTTGAACATTTTTTTTGTGGGTGGGGGGGGGGGATGTGATGGACTATTCATGTTGTGTGGTGGTGGTGGTGGTGGTGGTGGTGGTGGTGATGATGATGAGGGTGAGAGAAAGGGGAGGGTGAAACCCAGTACTGACACATAGCCTACTCTCGCGAATAGCTCCAAGGGGGCTGCCCAGCTTAATGCACTTACTTCATTAGACACTGCGGAAAGGTTTGATATGTAAACCAGGTCATTGGCGGAAAGTCTGGTGATTGGGAATTTTAATTCACCACCTTGCTTCTCCTTGCCAGCCAAATAATGGAAGCGAAAATTTTTTCTACCAACAGGATTTGAACCGGCCTAGTCCCAGGTCAAGCTCTGCTGCACAAATGTGCTTTAGCGACCTCGGCCATGGAGACAGGTAATCAGGAGGACGCGCTGAAAAATAATATCAATGAGAATTGTGTCCTCTTGTAGTAAATAGTACAAACTGATTGCAGATACTTATCGACTTACCCTTATAGAAAGTTATCATCAAGTCAGAAAGTAACTTGCAGAGCGCATACATTAGTAAATAAATTTAATTCAGATAAAATGGAAACACAAAAACTCAACTATACAAACAACTTCCGATGGGTGAAATAGAGATGATATAAATACTGACTGGCTACAGCACAAAAAGCATTTTTGAAAAAGAGGAAATTAACATCTAATCTATATTTAAGTGTTAGGTATTTGTCTGCAGTGTAGCTTTGTACGGAAGTGGTAATGGGGATGATAAGCAGTTCAGACAAGAAGAAAGAACTGCAGGAAAAAATAAACTTATGGCACATGTAGAGTAAAAGAAGTGATTGATTGAATGATAGGAAAGATCCTGAGGTGTCGAGAAATCTTCAGTTTGGTAATAGAAGTGGGGGGGATTGTCGATGGAGCTGAAGGCGTGCATACAGTATGCAGGTTCAGGCGGGGATATAGGAGACAATAGTTATTTGAAAATGAACAGGCTCATACAAAATGGAATAGAGTAGAGAGCTGCATTGAATTGGGCTGGAGACTGAAGACCACCACTATAACAACAAAATCAATGGGTATGTCATTCTGCATGCGTTCTGCACTCTTTGCAGCATTTGTAGTAACTGGCGAGTGACCACATTCCATTCTCTCGGTAACCCGTGACAAGACATGTCAGTGGATGAAAAATCTGTAGAACTTGCTGGTCAGGGCAACAGCCCTACATACTGTGCTCGAGGCAGGCCACGACAGCATGAGCAACATCTTGTTGAAAGGTAGCATCATGGAGATCTGGAAAATGGGGCATGGCCACCAACCTTGACACATCACAAATGTAATGGGATCTATCCATGTTACCAGCTCTGTGAACTAGAGTGAGCCTGTCTTGTAGCTGATGACACCTGACGCTACTGCACCAGGTGGTGGGCGCATGCAATTGATGAGCGCTGTTTATTCTCGTCACAGCCTCTGCACACAGGTACGTTCATTGTGATGTTGCAGACAGAACTGAAACTCATCTGAACGACGACACTGTGCCACTCCTCGGTCCCCTATTGTCGGCCATTCTGGTGTCGGAATGCCTGTCTCTGCTGCTGTGTGCTGGCATTTCGTGGTGCTCCAGGCATCCATTTGGATGCTTGCCTCGCTACAGATGAGCTCATTTCCCAGCCCAACGTACGTATGTGACTGCACAATCCTGCATGGACGAGTAACGGCATGACAGTCCTCTCGGTTACTAATCGTGCTGGGCTGGTGAGATCAAGTACAGCCCTTCTGAAACTGTCAGTTCCCTATCTGCGGGACAGTCGTGGGAGCAAGATACTGCCAGCAGCTGCAGTTAATAGTCGCTTTGTGGAAAAATTCTCTAGTGCTCGGAGAATATTGCTCACACTGCTTTATTGTTTTTTGTAAGTTACACTGTTGGAGGGGTAATGGTAACCGTGTGAGCACCTTCTCAGTGAGGAGAGGCTGGTTAGGACACTGTAGCTTGTTTGGTGCTCAAAATTCAGTTCAGTTGGTTCTGCATTTTATTGTTAATCTGAAGTGTGTTTCAAAAAAAGTCACAAGAAACATTTGCAAAGTGTATGAAGAATGTATCATTATCCTGCTCCTTTGTGTCTTTTGATTGTGTAGCTTGTATGCAGCCAAATTTCTCAGTGTGTTGTACTACAAGTATATGCTCCATGTGATGCTCAGTAGCGCCATTAGGTAATGGCACATTTTGAGCTAGTAATTCACAGTTCTGTAATGGTCATATTGTAATTTTTATTTACAGCCAGCACTGATGCTGCAGGGAACCAGGCAGGCAGCAAACTTCCTGGTGGATTGGTGACCAAAGGCAACTCTTCACTGGGTTACGAAAAGGTTCGTGTTGGAGCAGGACCCGGTCAGATGCCATTTCCGTTTGCCTCGCCAGGGCTCTTTCCCAATATGGGCTTTTACCCTGGCATGGCTGGAATTCCACAACATGCAATGAATGCAGCATTACTTCAGCAATGTAAGTTCCATTTAGCATTGTTTATTATATTTTGCAGTTATATTGTTGCTCTGAGATGAGAAAATGCTATGAGTAGTTTTTCTATGTTATTGATTGGGAAACATTCTGGTCAAACATGTAAATTTAGGAATCACTTGTGCTAAAGAACAACTTCTCGGTGGAAGAGTTAACATTTATAATGTAACAGCAGTGACTAAACTAGAACTCTTTGCTTTCAAATGTCTCAGTAGGAACAACAGGCAGTAGAGAATAATTCCTGTGAGGGGATACATGGGGGACAGTAAAACCAGTCCTATCCCTAGATCTCTCTCCACCCCAGTATGTGCTGCCCAAAAATAAAAGAGAAGAAGAAGCCTTGCAGGAGACTTCGTCATTGGCCTTGTCGTGTTTCATTCTTCACTGTTTATCCTCACGCAGTTTCTTCAATTTCTTAAGTACACTACCATGAGGAAGAGGAACATTCTAGTGAAACATGCATGAAAACATCACACCCATTTTGAAAGCAAGAAATGGACTGGGAAACCTGATCATTGGTGATGTTTAAACCAAATAAAAGAAAACATGTATTGTGCCGAAAAAATACAGCTCAGTAGTTACATACAAATTATCAGTATGAATGAGTTATAGATTCGTCAGCTGCTAGTGATACTACGTCTGTACAAATGGAGAATTTGAACTACATAATTTTGGAAGTATCAGTGCACTGAAGAGGTGGGACGGTTTTATATATTTACATCCCTCAAACCTCTTCAAGTCAGTCACAGGTACAATGTCGATGTAATTGAATTTCAGAAAATGTATTGAATGGGACCTACTACTCTACTTAAAACACATCACAAATTTGCAGTAGTTGCATTCCTGTTGTGCTCATTCATATCAGCAGAGGACGATAATTAAACATCAAATTGACATTGCTGAGTCTTAGAATTTTGGTGTATGAATGTATTTGGTTTAAACCTACCAGAAAAAGCAATGTTATGTAAAATGTTTCACTGTGTACTTGACAAATATTGTACTTCATGTGACCCACCCGTGTAACTGCGCACGTTAAAGTGCCATCCGGGACTGGGAGGTGTGTCGGCCCTGAATCGAATCTATCTGCGGCTTAACAGTGAGGGTTAGTGGGCCGGCAGTGTGTCGGCCCCGATTCGAATTTATCCGATGAATTAACAGTGAGGGTCAGTGGGCTGGCCAACTTGTATGTGGTTGTAGCTGGTTTACAACATCTGACTAGGTGAATACTGAGCTGGTACTTAAGTCCCGCCTCAGTTACACGATTCTCAGACATTTAGAAAATTCTTTCACACGGATAACACTGCACGTAGACATATGGGTACACACATTCCATCCAGGAGTAACGGGCTGATGACATGAAGGGCATCTGGCCACCCCTTAAATTAATTGTGCCAAATCCATAGTACCATGCCATCCCTGCAAAGAAGCGGGACAAGGTGAAAACAAAAGAGGAAGAAGAAGAAGAAATATTATACTTTATGTATCATTGTGTATATTCTCTTAAGACTTTCTGGCATTTCAGAGGAGAAATGTCAATACTTAACAACCTTAAGTTGACCTTCTTTGTGGTTTTCATTTGCCCAACAACATTGACACCTAAAGCCTGTGAGGTGGATACTAAAACAGCAGGTTAAGAGTGCACTTCAATCTGGTGTGTTGGGTACAGTTTATGACTTGACAAAACAGTTGCAGCAGTGCTTTTGTAAGAACTCTTATGTAAATGATGAATAAGAAATGATGGTAGAAGACTTTTGATTATGTATTGAGGTCACAATCAAACTGTATTTTATGTTGTCTAGCATGCATTCCATTGAACCCTAACCACCTCCATTTACGACTTCAGTGGTGTCGAGCGAGAGCTTGTCGGAGGGCGAGGTGGAGGTCTGTTACGTTTTGATGAAAACTGTTTCTGCCTCGATGCCAGTGATGGCCGTGTGTCAATCAGACGGAGGCCAGTTGAGAGCCTGCAACCGACCTGTCTGCGTGCTAGACACACTGGACCTACACTGGAGTTATGGTCTAGGATGCGATTTCGTATTACAGCAGGAGCATTCTCGTGGTTGTCCCGTGCACGCTGACTGTAAATTTGTCAATCAAGTGATTCAACCTGTTGTGCTGCCATTCGTGATAATCATTTCAGGGAGTGTTTTCCAACAGTGTAACGCTCGGCCACACGCTGCTGATGTAACCTGACATACTGTACAGGGTGTCTACGTGTTTCTTTAGTGCACTCGATCACCAGATGTGTCTCCAATCGATCATATACGGGACATGATCAGATGACAACTCCATCGTTATCCAGTATCGGTATTAACCGTCTCTATATTGAGTGACTGAGTGCAACATGCGTGGAACTCCATCCCACAAACTGATGTCCGGCACCTTTACAGCACACTGCATGCACATTTGCATACTCGCATTCAACATTCTGGTGCTTATGCCGCTTATTAATGTATTAGCATTCACGTTCACAGTCGCTTATTTACACTTCCGTTAACCTGTGATCTTGCAATGTTAATCGCTTAAGTATGGTACCTCGACAAAAGATTTCATGAAATTTCATTACTCTACATTAATTATTTTTTGGATGTACAATTTTTTTTCACCATTGTATAAACTAGCTGAGAAGAAATGGGATTCCGTGTATCAGGTGATGAAAGGGTCTGACAACAAATGGAATAATTTCTGTATGTCCGTGTATATACAGGTGGTTGTGGGACCTTGGTTGTTCAGTACAAAATGTCGGCAAGTGACGATCGAAGGGATCAGTGTGTCAGAAAATCACGAGTACTGGCCCTGTTGTGACTGGACCAGAGAGGGGATCCTCCTACACATTAGTCACGGGCCTGAAGATGGCATAATATGTCTCTGAAACTGGTTACTTCATAAAATAGCAATTGGAAATTTAGACAGTTGAAAGGTGTTTCAATTTGACATTTCACAAATAGAATGAGTGCTGTTCAACCCTGTTGAATTGTTACAGCTATTGCTGTCCTGTCAGAGAAATTCAAAAGGTAGTTAAACATTACCAAACTAGAAGCAGTCCTTGGCCTAATCTGAAACCTGCTTTATAAAGCCACTACTGTCTGATTTGGTGCAATGGTTAGCACATCAGACTCGCCTTCAGGGTGGGAGAGGAGGAGGGGGGTTGAGGGGTATTTCAAATCACTGTCCAGACTTAGGTTTTCCGTTATTTTCTCGTGCTCTGTCTCGGATGACTGCACTGTCAACAGGACATTAAACTCTGGTCCTCCTCTTCCTTCTTGTACAGGTGCCACTTCGCAGGTTTTTAAGAAAAAATACAATTGGGCTAAGCTAACTCATAAACTGAAATTGCTAACCTTGGAAATCAGGTGAGCAGCAAAGCAATAGAGCAGTCTGATAATATAAGTAAAGCATTCTGGGAGCTAGCTGACAAATGCTGTAATAATCCCAAGACGGTGAACACACAGCCATTCATCATAAGACGTGATGATAAAATGGAAAAAACCCAAATACGATATGTACAGTCAAACTTGCTCTGAAACGGAATCGCGTGGGACTAATATAATTTTCCAAACTGTACAAATTTCCAGATACACGAAACTCACTATGCTACATAAAATTTGCCATGCATTGTGCACAAAAGTATAAATTTGTAATTATGCAAATGTATACGTACCTTCACTCCTGCATTGTAGATGTTCGTTTACTGTATGTTGTACAATAGAATGCTAGACTATTTCACTAATTGATAAATAACACAGCATTTCTGTATTGTTACTATAATGTTAAATTCTTTTATTGTTGTATGTAGGTGCATATTATTCCCGTGTTTCTGTGCTTTACATTTTACTTTTTTGTCACTTATTGAAGAAGGAAACATGTTTGAATTTCCTGTTTTTTCACAATTTTTTGGTCCATGCAATGATTTTGACAGCTTAAGAGAGGGAGAATTTGTATTTACTGCAAATTGCATAACATCGTTTATGCGTGCAGCAGCTTCATCAGGTGTATTAATTTCTGTAGGGATAACATTTTGTTCCTCTTCTTTTCCTTTGTTTATTCACGATCGTCTTCTGTTAAATCTGTTGCTGAAGTAAAAGTGGAGCAAGTTGACAGGGAGTCATCACTTCGAATGTGATTATCTGCATTACATGGAATGTTTTGCGTTTTAATTAATTCACAGTTAGGTTGTACAGTATTGTCTTCCATTCTGCTGCTACATTTTTCTGCACATTCTTAGCTTTCCTGTCTATCCATTCTGTGGATGTCTTAAACTCCGTATTTCCAAGTTCTTTAGTGACTTTCAGAACCTCATTCTGCAAAATGGTTCCAGAGAAAGGTAAGTTTGTTTGCCCGAGCACTTTTGAACTGTTCACTCACTGTGTCATTAATTTCTTCATTTCCTGTCATCTTCCTTTTCATTTGCCTGTTCCGACTTACCCATTCATCCCATATCTTTTTGTTGCTTCTTATATCATAAATTTGTGTTTTACTGCATTTGAAATGCAACATTATTTTATGCACAGAGAGTTTCTTTTCCACTGACCTTGATTACCTTAATCTTGTTGTTGAATGTTATCAACACATACCTTTTGTTTGAGCTGTTACCGGTATTACTTAAAGTGCTACTAGTGAACTGAAAATGGCATGGAATAATGCAGGTAGTGCTTTTCTTTGGAATACTTGCTGGGTAACACCATTGTTTAACGGAACAAGACCTAACTATTGCATTGTGCAGATTGCAGTTGTGTTTGTAGGTACGCAGCAATGTTCCAGTGTGTGTCCACGTGTGTCAATAATAATGGAAAACAAGACATGCCGACAAACACAACATTCACTAACGAATCATTTCCTTTCACGTACCAACTCTGTGTGTAACTTGTCCCATGTTTTACAGAGCAGCACGATTTGATGTCCATATCTGTGGCTCCGTGCTGTGCCACATAACAGTATTGTCAGGGCTGTACAGTCTTTGTGTTAAAAGTAGCATCCTTGTAGATTTGTGAGTAACTAATGTATACTGTAATACACCAGTAACGAATAACCTCTTTAGCGCATTATACGATGAATTATTAATTAAATGTTAAAATTTGCATTCCATTTCTGCTTTAGGCATGTTCCGCTTCATACAAAAAATTAGCATTTAAAAGTGTATTGTATATATCAGGACTAAAATACTAGAACAGTTTGAACAGATTTCTGAATTTACATGTAATGGTTTTATCAAGTTTTACTGTAAAAATTAAAGCAACAAACCCTTATTTCCCCGTGTTGTGTCTAATTCATGGTATAATCATAAAAAGTGTCAACAGATGTCCATACAGTCGTGTTGTTCACGGAAGATGGCATTCCGGTCAGTGGACAACCACGTCAGCAATGACATCAGGGGGTACCTATCAAATGGGGTAGTGTTTGCCAGGTAGTCCCACATCCACAATCACCGCCTATACAGTCACAGATGGTGTATGGCACAAGGAAGACGCCTATCAGACTTTTTGCAGAGAAGGTGCCGTAAGAAGAATAGAAGCAAGACAGTCACAGACTGATATGCCCCGAAGGCTAAATGTGAATTGGTCTGTTGTTTCTCGGATGTGGCGACAATCTATAGAGACCGAAACACTATCCTGAAGACCAGAGCATGGCTGACCACATGTGGTATCAAAAGAAGACAGTTATTTGGCCATAAGAGCACGACAGTACCGCCTTATTACTGCACGGCAACTAGCGTGACTCGCAACACCCACTTCACGTGTTATATCGAGACAAACAGTGTAAAGAAGGCTTTGCCAGAGTAGCTTTTATTATCAGAGACGCTCTGTATGTGTATTTCTGATGTGTCTTCACAGAAGGGAATGTCTGGAGTGGAGTCGTCAACGTGCCATCTGGATGGTTTTTTCACGGGCGAGTCCCGATTTGGTCTGGAGAGTGGTTATTGACATATTCGCATCTGGAGGGATCGTGCAACACAATTTCTGAATCCAAACATTGTGGAAAGAGATTGCTATCGAGGAGGAGCCTTAACGGTGTGAGCAGGGTCTATGGAGACCTTCGAACACCTCTTCATGAGATTGTACGGGTGAATCGCCAAGGTTTAACTGCTGTCAGTTATGACGATGAGAACTAGGGACCTTGTGCAGTTTTGCGAAGTAGTGTGCCCAGACTTTGTATTGATGGACAATAATGCTTGACTTCATAGAGCACGCATGGGTGGTTGATTTTTTTTTTTAATGGAAGATACTGCTCATATGGCATGCCGTGCTCACTATCTCAACTTGAATCCCATAGAGCTCGTCCGGGATGAGCTAAGAAGACAGGTTGCATCCTGGCAGCATCCCCCAGCCACTCTCAAAGACTTGCGGGCAGATCTGCGGGAAGAATGGGTGTTATTGCCTCAGTATGGGACTGCTGACATCACTCACAGCATGCTCCATCGTTGTGAGGCCTGTATTGCAGCCAGGAGTGGTAACACCCCGTGCTGTTCACTTTAACCAGTTGTCGGAATGTGTGCGGAAATCCGTTAAGTTGGAAAGAACAAAGAATTTTTTGTCTACCGTTATGCGTGTTGTAGTCGTGTATGTTTTTGACACTGTCTCTACTTTGCTATCATCTGTTTGCAATATTTCGTGACAAAATAAATGCACCCTTGCAAAATTTCCGTTTGTTGCTTTAATTTTGGACACACGTGTATTTCACTTCTCCATTTGACCAACCAAACCTGTGTTATAGAGGCAAAGGTCAAGACACTGGGTAACCTCACTCATTGCTCAAAGTTTGAATGTAAGGAAGCAAACGAGCAGGAAGTATGCATGGTAAATAGGGGTGGGGAAACTGGATGTGATGGCATATCCGGTGCAGCTATTAAGGTTTGCTTTTAGGACTGTCTAAACATCTTACCTACCTTATTAACTACCGCATTATATAAATGTGTATCTAGCTATTCTAAAAATGAGTGTTGTGAAACCAGTGTATGGAAAGGGAAGTAAAGGACAGCTCTCTGAGTGTACACAGACATCACTAATTCCCACCTTTAATAAGATGTTAGAAACTATTATTCTGTCCTAGCTTAGTGCCTTGTTGGCAACGGCCTTGCCGCAGTGGATACACCGGTTCTCGTGAGATCACTGAAGTTCAGCGCTGTCGGGCGTGGCTTGCACTTGGATGGGTGACCATCCAGCCGCCATGCGCTGTTGCCATTTTTCGGGGTGCACTCAGTCTTGTGATGCTAATTGAGGAGCTACTCGACCGAATAGTAGCGGCTCCGGCCAAAGAAAACCATCATAACAACCGGGAGAGCAGTGTGCTGACCACATGCCCCCTCCTATCTGCATCCTCAAATGAGGATGACACGGCGGTCGGATGGTCCCGATGGGCCACTTGTGGCCTGAAGACGGAGTGCATAGTGCCTTTTTCACAATACACAAACTGATTGTAAATTCTCAGCATGGATTTAGAAAAGTACTAAGTGCAACCACAGCAATTACGCAGTTCTTCCATGAAATGTACTATCTGCTGGTGTGCTTTTAGATCTAACAAAAGCTTTTTATACAGTAAACAGTCGGTTACTTCTAAAAGAACTAAAGTCATACCATGTCAGGGATCCACCTCTGCATCTTCTAGCCACATACATGTTGAATTGTGAGCAGCACAGTAAACTTACATGCAAATTAGATTATAAAAATTATGAACTTTCAGTTTACCAGTGAAACAGTAATAGAAGATGTAACTCTGGGCTCAATCCTTGGTCACTTTCTTTTCCTCATATCTATTAATGACATATGCTCAATCCATTAACTACCATGTAATAAGCTATACAGTTGACACCCCTCTCTTGTTCTATGGTAGAGGATGCAAGGAGCCACTAATAGTGTAACAGAATTAATGAAATTGGGAATTGTCAGAGCCTTAAGGTGAGTGTCATCAAATCTCAGTTACAAGCATTTAAAATTGGCTGTTCTCGGCACATCAAGTAAATAATGTATCTCAGCAACAGAGTAGCAGTTGTAAACTTCTGGCTGTGGATGTTGATAAAAATCTGTGGTGGGCAAAGAACATTAATTTTCATCTTCAACTTTTGTGGTCGTGTCTTCCTCAGTTGCATGTAATATTACGGGATATGGATGATTTTTAATTATGGACCGTCTGACAGCAACTTTTTTAATTTTGTATATGCGTAGTGGCTTACATCTTCTCAGCCAGATCACAAAGATAGTTCATAGTCAAACATTTAAAATGGTATAATACAGGATGAGTTACCCGTTTTTCAAATATGGGATTGAATTGTGGGGCTGTATACCCGATATATGCTTAAAAAGAATATTGTTGTGAAAGAAAAGACCTACAAGACTTATACATGGGATGGACCATAGAGAATCATGTCCTAAAGTGTTTTTGCAGTTCAGAAACTTAACGAATGTTTTCTTTGTACATGTTTAAGTTAGTTTATTTTTTTATGTGTCAACCAACAGTAGCTATAAAGTGTAGGGATGCAAATGATTACAACATCAATACAAGAAAAACTATTGCCAGAAATGAATTTAAAAATGACAGATTGAAGCCCAATTGTCAGTTGGTTAATTCGTTTGACAAACTTCTAAACTCTCTAAGAACATGTAGAGGAATGATTCTAACACAAAATTAAAGTTCTTTCTAATAGAAAAATGTTTATAGTCATCTAGTGAACTTGAAGGCACTATTTGTAATGTGCACCAATAGCATAACAGCTGTAAAGAAATAAATGTATGAAATAGATATTTGCTCCAACAATTGTAGTTCATTGTCCCCCTGCGGGTTCTCGGGGGCTAGAGTAGACCGAGGTATTCCTGCCTGTCGTAAGAAGCAACTAAAAGGAGTTCCCTCCTTTTAGGCCATACAAGTTATGGTCCTCTTTTTAGGGTCTGACCTCCACATTTCCAAAACTTTTCAGAAGTGCAGACCATTTGGGGAAGGATACCTTATGTAGTGCATCATGTATCCAGCTACTTGGATGAATACGCTTTACAGGGAGCATCATCTGCATCTTCTGTATCTATGATAATGATGGATCTTTTCACACCCAATATCCAGAGTGGTAACCAGTCTGGCGTGGAGGGGTTGTCATGTACCCTCTTAGTTGTAGTCTCGTATCAACACAGGGATTGCACTGCTGATGCATGAGATAATAAGTCCCCACGTGTGCCAAGGAATAGATGCCCGTCTTCTTGGGGCATCAGGACTCCTGGGAATAGACATTGTGCCAGGTGGCCTTGGCTGTGGCTGGGTGGCACCTGTGGGGAGAGCCTCTGATCGGGGTGGGTGGCATCAGGGTGGATGACACACAATGAAGTGGATGAAGTTGTCTGATGCTGGTAGTTGAACGGCCCAGCAGTCTTTAAGAGAGCTAAGGTGCATCATAATGCCGAGAGATATGACCCCAAATCATTCTCCTCCACGACCACACCATGGGAGGAACGTAGGGCTAAAGATCAAAGAGAGGGATGTTCTCGTCAATATCTAGTTTGTGCAGGGTCTGATGGGGAATCCTTTATGACAACAAACCACTGTTTTTCATCGAGAACTTAGGACAAGTTTGGGGAAGTGGAGGGAACATCCAAACTGTGGAATGGGTCAGTCCTGATAAAAACAGCATCCCCTGCCCAGTCGTGTGCATTGCTCGCCTGTGTCAAGCTGGGTGATGCCCCAGTCTCCATTACCCCTCATAAAGAGCATGAGATTGGTCCAGGGGATTATATTCCATAGAGATCTCCTCTTGCAGTCCGATTACGAGTTGTGGCCAACCTACAGCGATAGGGTGTACACTTTGTTAGGCATGTGTATAGGCGACCTAAGAACAATAGGTGCCTTCATCTTGGCCTTTGAGGATGATAACATTGCCTGAAAAGGTCAAGATGATGGTCTACTGATGTGACATTAAACCCTGTGTTCCTTTCCATATGCGGTGCTTCAAATGCTGGAAATTTGGGTGCGTGTCCTCGTGATGTAATGCCAGCCCCAGATCTCAGGAATGCACACATCTGTCACACACCGACGTTTATTGTGTCCCTCCCATTTGTGTCAGCTGTGGAGAGCACCACTCCCCCTGTTTGCCAGACTGCACTGTTTATCTGAAAGAGAGGAAAATAAGGGAATGTAAGACCCGGACTGCCGGACTACGCCTGCCCCCGTGATGGTTGGGGGCACTCCTCCTCCCATTGCTCCCCTAACTTCGACTTCAGGACCACCATCCCTTCGGCCATCAGGAACATCAGTCCCAACCCCTCAGCTAGATTAGATTAGATTAATACTTGTTCCATAGATCATGAATATGACACTTCGTAATGATGTGGAACGTGTCAGGTTAATAAAAGATGTCTGTTTAAGTTGGTTTTCTTTTCCCCCTCCCTTAATTTATATCAAAAAATTCAGCCAATGAGTAGGAGGAGTTGTCATGTAGAAATTCTTTTAATTTATTTTTAAATGTTGGTTGGATATCTGTCAGGCTTTTGATGCTGTTTGGTAGGTGACCAAAGACTTTTGTGGCAGGATAATTTACCCCTTTCTGTGCCAAAGTCAGATTTAACCCAAAGAAGAAATAACATCTTTTGGCTACACTTGCGAGGAAGTTGTCTCCAGACGCTGCCTTCCAAAGCTTCTGCTACTGTGAAGCCAGCCACCAGCCAGTGGTCGAAGGAGCTACAAGCTGCTGGTTGTAGGGCTTCACGATCGTTGTTGCTTACTGTGACCAACTCAGAGAAGCCCTTCCATCCAGAGAAACCAAAAAGAACCGAGAAGACTGAAAGAAGAAAGGAACCTTGGTGGCCCCTAAAACACTGCTTCGTGAAAGTTCGCATTCTGAGGATGAGTTGGAGATCTTAGTATCCCTCAAGAACCTAGAGCTCACTGGAGCCTCAGAACCAACAGACACAGAGACCAGAAGCCCTCAACAGGTAACAGCAGGTGACCCTGAAGTGTAAAGTGCCGCATCGTTCCTACCCAGACCACAGAAAGTGTCATCCTCCATTGGAATTGTGGCGGTTTTTCCTCCCACATGACAGCTACGACAACTCTTAAGCATTGTGCCCGTTTTCTCTGTTGTCCTTCAGGAAACATGGTTTCCAGCAAAGTGGACCGGTGCCCTTTGTGGCTATCAGGACTATTACAAAAACGTATTGACTGACTGGATGTCAGGTGGAGTATGTATATGTGTCCTTACTTCTGTGTATAGCTAACCTGTGCCTCTTCAAACACCTTTAGACGCCGTGGCTGTCAGGGTGAGAACAACGCAGGAAATTACCATCTACAACATCTTTCTTCCTCCAGATGTTGAAGTACCATGAAATGTATTGGCTGCACTAATTTCTCAACTCGTCCCACCTTGTTCCTCAGGTTGCCCCGGCGGAAGACAGTGCCTTGGTGGCCGTCGGATATCACTGCGGTCATTAGACATTGTAGGCAGGCCCTTGGGCATCACAAGTGGCACCTATCAATGGAGCACCTCATTGCCTTCAAACGCTGTGCTCAGGTCTGTCAGCAATTAAAAGACAGAACCAGAAGTGCTGGAAATGGTACGTCTCCACCATTGGAACATGAACCTTTCTTACACTGGTTTGGACTAAGCTCAGACGCCTTTACAGCCATCAGACCCCTGCAGGTAAACCTGGGGCTGTATATACTGATCTAGACACAATTGTAGAGTGTTTGCTGAACATTATGATTGAACTTCTGCATCTGAGAATTACCACCCCACCTTTTACACCTGAAAATAATGGGTGGAACAACACCACCTGAGTAAGTCACCTTGACCCATATAATGTTGTCGTTCAGTGAGTGAGAATTTCTAAGTGCCATTACACATTGTCCCGACACAACCCCTGGGCCCGACAACACTTTGTGATACCATATCCTTGCTAGGTTACAAGAGCTGGGCCTCTGATGCCCAATCCCGAGTTTTAAGCAGAACTTTTTGTTGCTCCCCACCTTCAGAGTTCGAAATGGGTGCTTCACACAATTCCCCTCATATCCAAGTCAATGGGTTCCCACAGGACTCTGTACTGAGTGTCCCTCCGTTTTTAGTGTCCATTAATCGTGTCGGAGTCGTCAGTATCATCATCCTTATATGCTGACGGCTTTTGCAGTTTCTTTTGCTCTTCTACTATTGGTGTGGCTGAACATCGACTACAGGGAGCCATAAGAAAGGCGCGGTGATGGGCCCTCATCCTTGGCTTACAGTTTTCAGCTGCCAAGACTTGTGCCATGCTCTTCTGTTGCCGTTGTACAATTCACCCGCACCTGCAACTTTATCTTGATTGACCATCATCTTAATGTAGTGGACTATTAGTGCTTAACTCGGCTTCCCCCTCATCATCAGCTTACACAAAAGTGCTGGCAGCATGTTTACGTTCTTCAATGCCTGAGCCACACTGACTGGGCTGGGGTAATCATGTTAGAAAAATGGATGTTTTTGCGGTCTTTGTTACCAAAATTTTTTTCCCAAACAATCCCATCAGTGACACTATCGGACGGGCAGTATAGTTTTCCTCGTGACATTCTTCAGCAAATTAATGAAACCGGTAAAAAATTCAAATAGCTTAAAGTAAACTTGAGTGTAGGATTCTAAAAGAGGTCTCTTCTAGCCTTAACCTCTGACCCATATAGAAATGTATAATCAGCTTGGGATCTTGTTTAAAGAAACCTTTATCAGGTTTGGGAACCTTTGATAGAGAAACTCACCTGTGGCTGCTGTTGCACAGCTGTCAGGTGTGGCACAGTGGTGACTGGGATGCTTTAAAAGGAGCCGCCATGGGAACACTAATGTTTCACATTAACTACAAACTATGCTAACACAAAGTATGCTATACCTTAATCCAAAAATACATGAGCACATCAATAACAGTACACAATTTAAAAAAAAAAATCTCTACAACATGAATTTATCCCAAAGCCTGTCAGGAAGACTGCTATGAATTTCACCAACATTTACACAATGTGACAGTGGTGTAAAACCTGCAGGCTATTTATAAGATGAGTGCAGCAGCTGTTATGCAACAATTTTACTACCATGAGATCCACTGCCTTGGCAATACACACTTAAATTGTGAAGTTTATTATAGCAAGAAAACAGACTTAAATATGTCACAATAAGTTGTGACAAGAGACACCACTTTTTTGAAGTTTTTCAATTTATTTGGATTTTATCTCACTTCCTAGTCATCAAGACTTTTCATATTTCCTCCCCCAGAGTGTACTAATCAATTGGAGAACATAATAAAAAATGTCAGATTTGAGCACCAGTGGAATACGCGTCCATTTTCAATGTTCCCCTACCTTGTTGTTTTGTAGAGGCTTATCCTCATATTACAAAAGCAAATACATGTTTTAGGTGGCTTGAAAGAGTTTGTAGAAGACTTTCTTGTAAAAGTGGGCCAAAAATATCCATTTTTGGCTTATTTAGAAAAATCATCAACTTTGCCCTCATATTGTAAATATCTGGAAAAACAATAGAATGAAATTTTATATTTTAGGACCTTGTATTGGTAAATTATTAAGTGCAAAGTTTCAGGTGTTACTCACAATTACTTCCAGAGATATAGCAAACTAAACTTCAAATTTTTTCAGGCATCTACTTTTTCGGTTGACTTTCCTTAAATTTATCCATTTGCAAATTGCTCAGGAAATATTGTTTTTACTAGTATTTCACTTAAGAGAGCACAAAAAAGTGGTACAAGATGACTTAGTTTTGTTTCTTTCAAGAAAATATTACTAGAGATATCACGTCTCAAAGTTTCCAGAATCGTGTGTGCATTGTTAATGGCTGTGCTATGGGATCAAACAAATTACTATATATTCGGAAGTACTGAATTAGCATTACAGGGAAATGGATTGGTGCTGGAATAAATCAGTGGAGGGCGGAGGAAATTGCTATTTTCCCTAGGCATGCTACCTTGTTGCTATTTGACTGCATTCCAGGGTCTTAAGATTCAGCATACTTCTTACAGCCTAGGTCATTCAATGTCGAACTTACAACCTAGGTCATTCTCTGTCGAACTTAGTCTTTGGAAATGTTGGGAAGGAAGATGTTCTGGACAATGTTTTGTAATGGATGGAGATTTGTGGTTACAATTGTGACTCATTAAAATAAATAATAAACAATTATTTTATTTTACTATGAAAGGAATGTCTTCATTGTTACTGTGATTACTTTTGGAGTGATAAAATATCAATATCTTTTGGCAGTTGACATATTTTGATTTGACTGTCCTATAGATCAAACATAGTGTTTTCCTCTATGAAGTTAACACTCATTGATTCCATATTGAGTTAAATTTTGTCTGTGCCATTATCAGTTAGAAAATGTTAAGATACCAAGATGAGCATACAGAGCGACAGGAGTGTGAAATGGAGCGTGGAAAAACAATGAATCGCTTCTGCATTTGGTAATCTCTGGATATTATTTTTTTTAAAAATCTATGTAATTGATCTAAATGTGATGGTGCTTGGAGCTAACAAACAAGTCATAAATGACATTTCTGAATTTAAAAATGTGTGTTAATTTCATCGTGCAAATTATTTTCTTTCATGAAAATATGTTCGTGTAATTTAGTAAGTTGTATTATTCCTTGGAGTTTGTTTTGGAGCTTCAGTTTACGTCTGAACCGTAAACTCAAAATAAAAGAGCCAGATATATTTATCGATATTCTCTAAAAACATCTCATTAGTCTGTGTGCACGCATATGCATGCGTGCTGTACTGTAGCCTAAAAGTGTCAACATTTTGTTCGTAACAATGTAATGTGTGCTGTATGGATGATTTGTAGAAAAGTTATAAGTGTGTAATATGTAATGATAATGACTTCATTGAACTGATAAGTTCAGCTGTTTGTCAGTCCAAAGTTATTTGCTCTGTTACAGCAATGGATATGGGCGGATTAAATGCAATGGGACCCATGAATCCTTTAACAGCATTGGGTGCTCTTGGATTGAACCATATGAATATGCCACTGAACTCATTTATGATGCAGCCAAATGGAAGCCTTTTGACCCAGATGATGCAAGCAAGTGGTATGAATGCCATGCACCAAGGCTGGGCTGGTGGCCTTCCAGGTAAAATGGTGTCTCAGCTCTGGATGAATGATGAAAGCAAGGTTGGTCATTGTCATTGTTACTAACTTTCTTACGAGTAAGGTGCTTCAGCTGCATGTGCCACATTTGTTTGATACTTGTATATCGGGCTCACGTCTAGTTAGTGAATGCAGTGGGTAGGGTCCTCCTTTAAGGAAATGTACAGTTTCCTCTCTCGCCTATCTGCAGGTCTGCTAGGCATAAATGATCAAATCCTTGAGAACTGGCAAATACATCTGGTGATAAATAATTGAATGAAGTTTCATTATTGATACTCCGTCATGTAATGTATCTTATAGTTCCTCCAAAATAAATTTATTTCTAACTCCACCTTCGAGCATGTGAAAAAGTTTTTATTGGCTGAAAAAGTAGACTTCCAACAGTTGGTTGGATATCCAGTTCTTGAAATAAATATGATGACTCTCAGAACCAATTTGTTGTTTATTGTACTCTCATTTATAATGATATGTTGTTGAGAATGTCGTCGTATTAAAAGGAGATGTGAGGGACTTCAAATCACTTAGTTAGTCACTGAACTGCTTCCACCCAAAATTAAATTTACGTACGAAATAGAAAATCAAATAATGACACTAGTTTTCTGGTCCTGAAACTATGTTTAGCAGATGGTAAAATCAATGCTGACATTTACAGGAAACGCAGCACAGCACTTAACATCAGTCATGCCTCTTCTTCTCACCCTTTTAAGCACAAACTGGCGTTCTTTCACACTATGATCAACCATATTATTGAGGTGCTGCTAACCCCATCTGCTGTTGTTACTTAACTTAATAACTTGCAATATATAGTGATCAAAAATAAAGCCAACACTAATATAAATTACTCTACATTCAATAAAAATGGTCTTACTGTTAAAAAATATACTACAATCCCAAGTCTAGGTGACATTTCATATCCTATAGCTAATTTGTTTAAAAAGAATATGATGTTGCTGTGTCCCTCACCACCAGTAATATGACCAAGTTGCTCTTTATACATTGTAAAGAACATACAACTGACCATTTTCTCAAATCTAGGTTATATAAAGTACAGTGTAATATATATCTGAGTTTTTATGTAGGGCAGATAGGTAGCGCATTTTAAGACCCTCTTTCATGAGTACTTAATCAACAAAAACAGTGAGAAATCATATAATTCCACTTTCTCAGAATGTCTCAAAATCGAGAAACATACTCTTCCTCCTCCCTCCTTGCTTAACGTGGAAATTTTACGTATGGTTGAAAAGGGCTACAATATGAATCTTTCAGAAGAATTTTAAATATATAAACATTAACACCTAAACTCCAAAGATTGATTGAATAAACAACTTGCATTAAAAAATTCACAATATTTTGACTGCACAGAATCTCTTCTAAAATGTGAAAATTAGCATATCCCTTTTATGTATTAGAACTGTGTGTCACGTTTTTTTCAAATGTGTTGTTTATGTGTTTACAACAATCACATAAAATATGTACATTTTTGGACAAGGCTCCAAGCAGGATCCAATGACAAGGAATAAACTACACAACCAGTGGATCCCACGAATGTAGTAAGACTGCTATCTTCATTAGGGCTTTGTGACATGCTGTGTCCATCCACTCCACAATACGTGCACATGAAGGAAACAAACTTCTGAACAGCAGGCTATACCAATTAGTTACTTAAATAAACTTTTTATGGCGATGATCGTCATTTGCTCTTTTGGTAGGTGATTGTGTAACACACCATTTCACCACGCCATGTTACGCCACAGACTCCTCCCCTTAGGTGAACAATGTCGTCACTACCGTAAAATGCCAATAAACAATGACCATTTGAAGTTCAAATTAAATGTAATCTTCTTAATTAAGATTACCTACAGTGTGTGTCTACGTTATGCACTATCCAACTGTAACTGCATCTCATTTGTAAATAAATATACCTATTCATGTTTGTTATATATGGAATGCCACACATTGAATTATTAATCATTAATGATAGGCAAGTGTTTTACCTAACATTGCTCTGATTAAGTTCCTTTACATCTCTACCAGCCAATCATTCTCTTATTATGAATATGAATCCCATGTGCTTGGACTATCCATTGCTAGAACTTGTAGTCCCAGTAACCCTTTCAGTCTAATCATATTTCATTTAAGCAACTGTATTTCTTGTAGAACTGAAGCTTGTCATTTGTCACCTCCAATCAAAAAAAAAAAAAAAAAAAAACCTCTAAAACCAACTTCTAGTGAACTGAATTCCCAAATGTAGGAAACTGTACAAAACTTGCAGAGCTCTATTGGCATATTGTCCTATGTAAGTTGTTAAGGAAACACAGCATCCATTGTTACAAGGCTGATTTCCTTGTTAGACATGTACAAGATGCATTAGAGCATGTAAATACTTTTAGTATTTATGGGAGTATCACTAAACCAGAGGAGTCACATGTTTTGAACAGTGAACAACCCTTTGTTTGGCATTCTGTAATCAAATACATACTGTTCCAACCTATAAGAATAGATTACAGACAATTGCCTCTTGATTATTCCATCTCGTAAGTTAGGATGTGGAACAAATTAACAAACTCAAATAAGGTCATCTAATTTGCTGCTTTGGAGGAACCTTGAAACTAATGGTACTTACTTCTCTAGTAACTTTCTAGATATGCCTCTTTCTGGGGAAAGACTACCTCTAAACAGCAATCGTATCTGGATGTTAGCCTGTCATATTTACACCATATAGTGAAGCGTATACGTCCTTGATTCCCCTGTCAAAAGTGATGGTGCTAACAGCATGTACCACTTAGGTGAAATAAATCATCACAGCTTTGTAGCCCATTTGCTGTCCAATGTTTGCTAATTTCTGTTGTTCCCCAAGTACAAATGTGTCACTAAGTCATTCTTTACACACAATTATCTCATTGTGTAGGTATTAGTTATCTACATCTACAGCTACAGTCATACTCTGCAAGCCATCATATGGTGCATGGCAGAGCGTACCCTGTACCACCACTAATCATTTCCTTTCCTGTTCTTCTCATAAATAGAGTGATGGAAGAACGATTGTCTATACGAGGTCTGTTCAAAAAATTTCAGAACATTCATAATTTCACGACAATCGTGTGTTGGAATGAAATGCAGTTGGCATCCTTGCACAGGCCTGTGTTTAATGTGTAACTGCTGGAAGTTTCATTGTTGTATGTCTGTTAGTTACTGTTCAGTGCTGTTTTGAGTAAAACATTGTATCACACAGTATGTGAATTTCGAGATTGCAGAGTTAGAGGAATAACACATCTGCATTAAATTTTGCATGAAACTCGAGAACACCTTTACAGGACACACCAAATGATGCACAAAGCTACAGTGGTGAGTGCTTAAGCCATACTTGGTGTTAAGAATGATCCACATGGTTTAAAAATGGCAAGATGGAAGTTACAGATAATTCTCATTTGGGACGCCGTTCGAGGTATTCCGATGATGCTCATGTCAGGAACATCAACAAAATTTTGCGTGTCGATTGAAAACTGAATGTCCGAGAGATTGCAGAAAAATGCAGCATTTTTCAGTTGGATCATTTCATGAGATCCTGACAGCGTCTTGAAATGCATCTTGTTGCCGCCAAGTTCGTCCCACAGCTCATGAGTCAAGACCAGAAAGACCTTTTGCCTTGCTATCTGTGAAGCTTGCAGGCATCCATCCACTCCAGAATATATGCACATAAAGAAAACAGACTTCCAAACAACAGTTTAGACCAATTAGTCTAGCCTGTTGTTTGGAAGTCTTTGTATGGCGGTGATCATCATTTGTTGATTCAGTAGACGTTCATGCAATGTATCACTTCACCAAAGTGATATGTTAAACTACAGATGACAGCTTGAGATGTCAATTTTAGTGGTAAGCCCGTTAGGTGGGATATCATGTGCAAGACAGGATTGTAGGAAGAGGATGTGTGGTGCGATTTTTACGAGGGCAAAGGAGAGTTTTAGAGACAGAGGAAAGTAAGGAAAGTAAAATGAGCAGAGAATCATGGTTGAATGGTCAGGAAATGAAAGGAGTGACTGAAAATTTGTTAAAAGGGGGAGCGGGGTGAAAATAAGAAGTCGAAAACTTACGGTTGAAGTGTTTTCACATAGAGAGAGCTGTGTAGGGAGTTCAGAAAATGTTTCAAATAAAAGAGTACAATCACAAATTTTTACACACATTCGTAAATAAATGCACGCAATTGTACAACGAGATTATAAGTAAACGTGTGTCAAAGGCTTAAAACCAAGTTAGATGGAGCACATACTAAAAACCACATTGGAATTAAAATTTGAAGAAAGCGATTGTTGCTGCGAGTGCAGGGAGTTGTAGCATGGCACTATTTTACCTCCTTACAATCATACATCTGTAATTACTTCTCTTTAATAATGTTGCCACTACTTTCACTATTTCTTGTTTTATTTGTGGGAGAATGCACTTTTTCATGCGCAGAATATACATTCCAGCCAGTAATTTAAAATTCATATTATTCATAAAAAATGTACCGTAACAGTTTGATAGTACTTGCTAAGACCTATTCATCAGCACTACCTTTGTATGAATTGTGTTAGTGAACTATTAATTTTTAAAGGTAATTTTATATCGAAAACATTTACCATTAAATAACTTGAAAACTAAATCTCATACCGAAGGTGTGGCTATACTCACGTGCATGTCCAATTTTGGCAGAACAGGGTAAGGAAGAGGGGAGAAGGAAAAGATTTGAAATACTGAGAGCTTAAATGTGGAAGACAGGGTTATATGCGAGGCAGAGATGCTGCTTAAACATCATGCATGAATTAATAAGAGTGAAAAGCTAAGTGCATTTTACGTAATGGATGGGGGAGGGGGCGGCAAAAAATATGTGGGTAAGACAATGAAAAGTGTAGAAAACTAAAAAACCGAGTGAAGAAAAGAGTAGTTACTATGAAGAAATGCTGGGACGGAAGAAATTAATGTAAATTGAGGCCAGGTGGGTGGTGAGAACCAAGTGTAGTGAAACAGGCACTGAGGTCATGACTGTCATGTTGTAGAGTATGCTCTGCAACAGGATACTGCGTGTTGCCAGTGTACACCCTATACCTATGCCAATTCATCCTAATTGATAATTTGGTGGTAGTAACCAATGCTCTAAAACGTGATAATGATGGCCTCAGTGACTGTTTCACCATGTGCGCCATCTGGGTTCTTCCCCAGACACCAGTTTCTCAGAACTCTGCTGGTGGGAACTAGCACTACAACATGTCCTTGGTTCTCGCCAGCCACCTGACCTTAATTTACGTTAATTTCTTCCGTCTCATCATTTCTTCACAGAAACTACTCTTTGCTTCACTCTGTTTTACTTTTCTACATCTTTCATTGTCTTACCTGTCTATTTTTCACCACCCGCGTCCCATCTCTGTTACATACCATGCACTTACCTTTCCACTCTTATTAACTCATGCATGATGTCCAAGCAGTAATCTCTGTCTGCATATTACCCTGTCTTCCATCTTTAAGCTCTCAGGTTTTCAAATCTCATCCAATGCAGTCTTCCATTCTCATCTCGTACAGTAAGTCTCCCCTGACCTGCAGTTCTGGGTGACTTTCCCAAAATCTACCCCTTTTCCTAGACCTCTCCAGTCCTTTTCCTTCGCCCCTCTTCCTTGCCCTTCAACCCTTCTGCCTGAAGAAGGAGCCACTGGCTCCAAAAGCTTGCCTAATTACAACCCTCTTTTACATGTGTTTTCTGCCGCCATTTGGTGAGTAGATTTTTTTATCTATCCAATTAAATTATTTTGTCAAAAATTGATGGTTTTCATTATTATATTAGCACATGTCTAATTTTGGTCTTTAAAACCATATGACTGGCTTCTCTGTCACTAGTTTGATGTAGTTTCTATGAGTTTCCCATATTTCGTGTTTTCTTTATTAAGACAGTTTGGCCCTGGTGGCTACCCTATCCAGTTCATTGAAACAGTTTGGTTTTTCCCACCAAGTGGCCTATGTCTCAGGCCTGCTTACATGCACTCGGTATTTCTCTTCCTTTGAGGTCTGCCAATTGTTGTGCATCAAAGGTGCTGCCAACTATTGACAAACCTGGAAAGTTCATCTGACTTGGCCCTGCCCCCTCAGCTGTCAAAACATGCTCTATTGGCTGTTGTAATGATGCCAATTGAGTTGCTAACCTTAAAACAGGACACAAGTGCGTGGCTACATCTGTTGTGTAGTTTTTCGTAGCCTTTTCCAGGATTTACAACCTCAAACTTTAGAAATATCAAGATGGTTACCAGTCCACTGCAAAAGTCAGTGATACCTGAAATGTGTATTGGCTTCTCATCTGGTTCAATTTATTTAATAGATTATCCATTTCTGAACTATCCACTTGACTCACCCACAAGTTTCGCTAAAGGTTGGCTAAAACTGGTCTGTTCAAACCTTATTGATATTTGTAAAACTCGAGGTGGGGAAGTTTCAATGCACAGAAAAACATTTTACCATGGCAAAGTGACATACAGATTTCTTACTTCCCTCTGCCACAGTACTATTCGTCTTTGAGTGTAACTAGTATTGCTGCTGCAAGTTGAACGTGTAGCTCAATTTGTCTAATTAAATGTATAAATTTACTGTTGCAATTGCTATATGATTTTAACAAAAACAACTGTTCTAAAACTGGTACTTCCCAGAATAACATTTCACTGGCAATCTGATTCTGTGACATGTTTAACAAGATTTTTACACTGTTATTTGCTTACTACAAAACATTCCGTATGTTACCCACCAATATTGTGTACTTTAGTTTGGCTGTTCATAACTGAAATAAGGCTGTTGAACTGATAAAATTCGCTCAGGCTTCCAGCCGCGTCAAGTGGTTTAAAATCCATGAGCAGTAGATATAGCCATGCTGCCTTGTGTAATGTCACTGGTGCTAGCTCCAGTACCATATACACAGGGTGTATACGACCCGGGAGATCGGGGGAAAACACGGAAATTTTTTGATCCGGGAGAAAACCGGGAAAAACCCGGGATATTTTTAGAATTCCGGGAATTTTTCATTGTTTTAGTTTTCAGTTAAATTTTTGTAATTTTGACTGGTAAGAACCTATACTCTAACAAAGGATATTACTGTATCCCGCTACTGCAGAATAATACTTCACAATAAAACCTAAACGAGAGAAAAAAACGAAAATAACTTAAATTGCAAAGGAAATGCGCCATAACGACGACGACACACAGTGCTCATGCAAGTGTCTGCCAACTGAAAATGTGTCAAAGGCTTTAGGAAGACTATGCAGTACTTCATAACAACAAATTGCCTCCAATAAGCGTGAAGTCGCAACTGTTTACATTCGATTTTTTTTAGCAGTTGCTCGTGGGCTCTTGCGCATGCACAGTTGAGTCACGTTTGAGTAGTAGATTCTCCCGCTTCTGGCTACAGGAATGTGGCTGTTGGCTGTGCAAGCAGTCGCAGTGTGCAGTTAGATGCTACCGGGAAAAGGGGGCGCCAAAATCATATTCTTGAGGAAAAAAACTTGTTTCACAAAGCACCTAGCATCCAGCGCACGTTTGTCCATCGATTATTCATATGATTTTGAAACGCTTCTCTGCTGGTTTTTGAACACATTTTAAGTTGATTTCTGAATGAATCATAAGTTGACTTTTGAATGCATGCATAGTGTACGTGAAGTCTCTGTCAGAAGAATCCTCATCGCATCTAGAAATAAACTTTCTGCAGACAAAAGGGGACGGGGGCTATGCGTGCTGAGAGAGTAAAGCCGAATGGATGAATGCCAATCGCTGTCTGATTATGTGGTTGATTGGGTTTGCGAATGATCAGCAGTGTTATAATTACTAGCGAAATCCATAGATTCAGACTACCAGAATGGAAATAAACGACTGACAGGAATAACAGGTGAGAAAGATTACATATTATCTTCTCAATGTGTCCAAGGAAATGCGATTTTGACAGAAAATTTTTGGCCGGATCGCTACATTAGTAAGGACCAGTAGTACAGTCCCCGGCTAGCCGTCGTGTAAGTTCTATTCTGGAAGTAACTTGGAAAACGTGTTGTTCGAACACGTAATAGTGGCTAACCGGAAAATAATCACGGGAAAACTAAACCTGTGATTCTGGCAGTGTTAGTGAAGTTAATCGGCGAACAAATTTTGACAGTGACAGCAATAGCTACAGAATTGGTGATGACAAGATTGTTTGTTAGAATGAGGAAGGAGAAGAAACGGGGACATCACACAAATTATGGAAGAATAAGACGATTCCAAATTTATATAAAAATTTCATAATACTACATTTCGATCTCGTGCTTGAAAAGCTGGTGCGTATGAATGAAATGTGAAACTATTTCCTAACATAAAGCTTTTTGCTTGTAGTAGGCCTAATAGGCATTTGATATTGGTACTTCGTGAATTATATTCTGTCGTGTTCTAAAAATGGCCGTTTGTGCCAAAACAGTCTCATTTATTTGGTGTGTTACAAAATTGCTGCCATATTAGAAAGGCCAATTTTGTTTTATCTAGCAGACAGTGACAAAGTAGACGTAATCAGATCGAGAAGCCACACTAGTCTTGGGTATTATTTGTATTAACAACTTTTTCAGTATTAGATAACGACATTTAGATTTTTCATGTGGCAAAACGTTTGACGAACTTTGATGAGGTAATAGATTCTTTTGCAGAAAGGAAAGCTTACCATGTAAAGCTGTAGAAAGATTAGAGAGAAAGAAATGCTAGGAGCTAAGGTTTGAAGAAATGTGTAATTTCTCGCTTATCTCTTGTCAGTATTGGTTTTATATATCCTATATTTAATTTTATGTCACACAAAACAGCATGTTATTAACTAATAGGCAATAAAGAGTTCAGATTTCCTGCAGAGTTCTTGTTCTCTTGATTACAAATAATCCCATCTGCTATTAATTGAGAGATTTTTTTTAAGAGGGGCGGGCTGTCAAACCGGCCGACTCAGAGCAGGAGAGGCACCACAGGGCATTTCAATTTCCACTCTCCTGAATAGGTTTGGACGTGCGGAGAAAAATGCTTTATGAAGAGGTGCGGCACTGCACTTTGGCATACTTAAGACCAAATAATATGTCTTACATTTCCTCAAATACATATGTTTTATGTTTCAGACTTTTCAGAAAGATATGTGCTACAAGACGAACATATTTTGAAAATTAGATTTTTTTTTTAGTATTGACCCAGCTGTTTCCCCTTCGTTTACTCTCAGGTCAAATGAAAACAAAACGGATATCTGTGGCCGGGAGCTATCAAGTTAATTAAAACACATTCACATAATTACGGAAGGCTGAAATATGTCATTAGTTTCAGATTTTATTTTGTTTCCACCTTTGTAACAGTCGAGCATTAATCACCTTGTGGAGCAATGAAGTTATTTTTGTCTGTTTGCTAGAGAAATTTGACTTTTGTTAACCTTTTCCACAGAGGGAGTCAATGTATTTGAAACAAAATGTTTAATTCCACAGTACTGGCTAGTTTCAACTGTTCGGTGCATTTCATGTGCAAGTTTTCATTTCCTAGGACATATGGCATTATGCTTCTTCTTAAAGAAGCTGGCAAGCATTTGGGAAGAATTCAAAAGTATTCATATAAAAAATGCCAGTAAATCTGAAGAAAGCAGTATTTGATCAATGCATTCTTCCTGTGATGACGTATGGCTGCGAGACATGGGCACTGAACTCATTTACAAAAGGGAAACTTAGGACAGCACAGAGAGCCATGGAGAGATCAATGCTGGGCTATACAAGAAAGGATAGGAAAAGGGCAGATGACATTCAGTCTGTGACGAAGGTTAACGACATCTTAGAGACAGTAGGTTCCTCGAAATGGCAGTGGGCTGGCCACGTCGCAAGAAGAAAAGACAAGATGGACGAAGCTAGTACTGGAGTCTGAGAGAGCACTGGAGGCCTAGAGGAAGACCACCAGACAGATGGGACAAAGACATCAAGAAGATCGCTGGTAACACCTGGCAGAGAACTGCCCAAGACCGTCCCACTTGGAGAAGACTGCTGAAAGCCTACCTGAATCCACGACTCGAAGAGGCCACATCATTTAATGATTGAACTGGCTGATGATGATGATGATGATGATGATGACGGCATTATGCCATAATAATGAACCAAACATGATATAATACCGTACTAGTGCTCCAAGAAAATTTTCATCCCGAAAACCACACTGAAAAGCTTAATATCAGGTCGAGGTCTACTTCATTGGGAATCTGGACATACAAATTTCCCCTTTAAGTATGCCCTTTAAATGTACACATTTTAATATGGCTCATGAAGTTCCAATGCTCTTGCAGTATCCTTTGATGTCTTGTTTCTTTTATGACATAATGTAAGATCTTTCAATGTTTTACATGTACGTACATACGGGCTTCCTACGTCATGATAGCTACCACAAACTTATTTCTAACAGATCGCGAGAAAGTATTGTGAATAGTGCCAGAATGAGATTTTCACTCTGCAGCGGAGTGCGCGCTGATATGAAACTTCCTGGGAGATTAAAACTGTGTGCTGGACCGAGACTCGAACTCGGGACCTTTGCCTTTCGCGGGCAAGTGCTCTACCACTGAGCTACCCAAGCACGACTCACGCCTCGTCCTCAGAGCTTTACCTCTGCCAGTATCTCGTCTCCTACCTTCCAAACTTTACAAAAGCTCTCCTGCAAACCTTGCAGAACTAGCACTCTTGAAAGAAAGGATACTCCAGAGACATGGCTTAGCCACAACCTGGGAGATGTTTCCAGAATGAGATTTTCACTCTGCAGCGGAGTGTGCGCTGATATGTGCTCTACCAGCACTTGCCCGCGAAAGGCAAAGGTCCCGAGTTCGAGTCTCGGTCCGGCACACAGTTTTAATCTCCCAGGAAGTTTCATATCAGCGCACACTCCACTGCAGAGTGAAAATCTCATTCTGGAAACATCCTCCAGGCTGTGGCTAAGCCATGTCTCCGCAGTATCCTTTCTTTCAGGAGTGCTAGTTCTGCAAGGTTTGCAGGAGAGCTTCTGTAAAGTTTGGAAGGTAGGAGACGAGGTACTGGCAGAAGTAAAGCTGTGAGGTCGGGGCTGAGTTGGGCTTGGGTAGCTCAGTGGTAGAGCACTTGCCCGCGAAAGGCAAAGATCCCGAGTTTGAGTCTCGGTCTGGCACACAGTTTTAATCTGCCAGGAAGTTTCATTGTGAATAGTGGTTTTAAAAGCGTTACTTTCAAAGTAGATATCCTTTTACGTAAGTTGAACAATGTGCAATAATGTACCATGAATTTATTAAGTCACAGAGCGTTTGACTCTCATTTAAAAATCAACTGTTTGATAATGAGCCATTTAGAAGAATTTCAAACCCTGAAGATCAGACATTTATGTCATTATTAAAAACTTTACTGGCAGATTTGTGTGATATATCTTAAAGTGTAACACACGCAAAAAAGATGAACAGTATATGCGAAAGCTTAGCTTCTCTTGCAGCTTGAGACCAATATTATATGTGAAAGCTTTTCTTTTCTTGTAGCAACACTATGTATATTAATTAAAACTATTAACTTTTCCTGTTTGTGTGTTCGTGCTACTTAACAGTGATGTTGCTGTTGGCTGACTACATCACGTGTCCTATGCTCTGAATATACGCATCATCGGCTGGCGAGATCACGTGACATGAGCTACGAACGGCTTACAAAAGTGCATCGAAGTCTCGATTTCAATGATTCGGAAAGTAACATGCGGTGTTTGGTGTAATTCCAATGTATACTTTCGTAATATGAAAATACACAGCGTACACATTGCTGCACATCAAGATATTTCCAAAACGTGTCTTTTTCCCTGAGTTTCGTTTTCTAAAGTGCTAGGAAATTGTACACCCGTATCTAAAACCGTAACCATTCAAAGGATTGATAAGGGAAAAATATACTGTCGCCCGGGAGAAAGTTTATTTTTAACTGGGAAATCCGGGAATTTTTTTTCCTTGTCCACGTTTACACCCTGATACAGTAACGTTTTCATTGTGCGCCCACTTCAACGTTCTGACAGCTGGGATCTGAGCTGTGATTAGCCACAGACTGCTGTCTTTATTTAGGGTCCTGTCGAATGCAATACTGTGTCATAAAAAAGTCAGACAGAATGCGCGACCTATTGAACAGTGCTGTGTAGAGCACGAGAGATGTTTTCGCCTACGGTATGCTGAAAAATCAACAGTATCAGAATACACTCTACAAAATGGATGCTGTATTTCACCGTCGAGACATCCCTCGTTATACATACTAGTAGTTCCCGGGATAACATCACGGGAGAAGCGATAAAGATAAAAATTTGTGGCAGCGCTCGCACTGAAGCTGGCGGCCTGCAGCGAGGCACAGTTGGAACCCGACTGTTGGAAGGTTGAAGTGGGCACTGCAGGTGCGCAGTGTAAACATTGCCAGATATGCTGCGAGAGTGAGCAGCACTGACGCTACTGAAGGCAGCACGGCTGTGTAAGGACGGCAGCAGCAGTCATTCGACAATCACTTTGACAGGGGTTAAGAACCGTTGGATCTTATATCGCTTGACACGGCTGGCAGCCCGGAAGAATTTTATCGGCATATATTGCCGTGAAACCGTACCTACGGCAGGTCTGCACTCACATTTCGTTGGAAAAAAATAACAGCTAATAAACTGCACGTGTAGGACTATTTTTAAACTGTCACCATTTTCTGATCACTGTCCTAATGTGACTTAGGAGATAACAATTTTTTGCCATTTTTGAACTAAAAAAATTAATAAAACTCATTACAATATGTTTATAATATAATTTCTTTAATTTAGTAATTGAATTGCAGAACAATGAGTCATTTATTTTTATCTTAGTTTCACAATGTTTCTTGCAGTAAACTATGCTAAGAACTTATGGATGACAAAAAAGTGGTAATTAGTATTTACGGATGTTGATGTTCCTATTCTAGAACTTGATAGTTTAGTTCACTGTAATTGATTGGTTTTATAGATGAATGCCCTAAGTGGTGTCCACGAGGAGGAGGAGGTCGATGACGAAGAAATGGGTGTGGCCGAGACATATGCAGACTACATGCCTTCAAAGTGTAAGTACTTCTTCATAAAAATTTTCAAGCTACCCGTGTTTGAAGATTGCTTTGGTTTCAAATTGATACACATACAGTTGTAAAATTATTTGGATGAAAACAGTCTTGATCACATGTAAGTTATTTATTTCATGTGGTGATTGGTTTTGATCTCTTTAGGGTCATCATTAGATTATATTTACTCTGCAAAAAGAAGGTAATACATTTTCTTAGAGGCCGAAGGACATGAATACATTCATAAGAATAAAATAATATGAAAGTATGGCTGATATATCCTTGGCGACAGCAGGAGATGGTAGAGAGGCATGAACAATGCTGCTCACTAAGTCTCAGGCACTCACAGTTTAATAGCGAAAGCTCCGCCCATTGCCCATGGCATAATGTCACTAACAGCCGATGGTTGTGAGATGTTGTTCCATTCCATGGAGTTCATCTGAAAAATTTGTGATTATTAGATGTTAAGTCATAGAAAAAAGAGATGTTTTATATGTTGTACAGGTAGGACAGTGAGGAATTTTCAAATTAGATACTGTGAACATACTTTAAGAACAGCTGGATATAAATTGGTGTCCAGTCAGCGCAGTGTTCCAAACAAGCATTCCAAAGAAGATATACCTCAAAGTTCTTCACATGGCCCCTAAAGGAGTGTTAGTTAATAATTTGGAGGAACTAGAAATCTATATTCATCATATAAAGGAACCATTGTCTCTCCTTAATGAACAGTTAGATTTTAGAGAGAAGTTTTGCTTCAATTTTTTCGATGAATTACTCGAAAATTTCCAGCTCGTCTTGTTTGTAGTTTGTCAGCCTTTTTACTGTACTTGTATAGATTATTTTTTTCACTTGTCCTTTCACCTGTTAAATACTATAATCAAGAATGTATGTGCTTTATATTTTTCATACATGCTACCTTCTTTTTTGGTAACTTCCATATATTTCTCTCCTTGTTATTTACAGTTGATGAATTGCACTTTCGAGACAATAAAATATGTCGTTATGAATAATATTTGAGGAGTATTCGTTTAACTATGCACACTGTACAAGTTTGGTCTACTCATAATTTACGACTGTTATGCCTCTGCTTAACTTAAATTATAGAAGCCAGTACCTTGTTGGGGATTGTCTTAACAAGTAACACTTATTCCATGCCTACATTCAGAACCATACCTTATTGCAAGATAGTCCTCAAATTTTTATTCTCTTGTACTACTATTCAAGCAACAGTTGCATACTCAAGGTATTTGTGTACCTTAAAGGAGGCAGTAGACTAACAAGATATTTAGCCCTATAGATATTGCTAATAAATAAATAAATAATAATATTCTGACCCAGCCATAAATACGCTTCCAGAGTACTAAGCAAGTGGGGCTGATTATTATGGCCCATTTTCCCACTTCTTGTGCTACTTATTATTTTAAAATATCGTAATATTTCAAAATATTTTTATACTTTTTTATCTATCACTACATTTACATCACATCCTTTGAATTTCTTGCAAAAATTATTTTACTTTATTTTATTTTATAAGTACCTTACTGCAGGATTGTAGCATTCTATGTTGGTATTACATTTTATGTAATGTAACTTTTAACTGTACTGTACTGTGATAGTACTGCCATTAGCTTTGTATTTCTTTCTCAACTAAAATTTGTATATGATTTCTTTTAGTGTTTTAGCCCTCCCTACCTCCCCCCCCCTCCCCCCCCCCCCCTCTCTCTCTCTCTCTCTCTCTCTCTCTCTCTCAAACACACACACACACACACACACACTTTTTCCCAATTCTTAGCTGGCTACATTATCATGACACTGCAGCTGGCTGCTTTGATGGGTCGTATATTGGGGAGTTTGACAGTGAATTGACGTCACTTAGTTCCAGTATGATGAACGTAGAGGAGTTACGGGCAAAGTTTAAACGGATTGCAAATCATACTCTGGAGAAGAATGCATAGAGTTAGTGGATTGAGGATGTTAAAGACTCACCGTGTCTTAACAGCAAAATCCAAAATATGTTAAGAGAGCAAAGGCCGTTGCATTCTGAGTCAAAGGAGAACGTGGAAATGGCGCCAGGTAAAAGTTAACAAAAACTTCTGAGGATTCTGTCTGGTCACTCGTTGTCCAGTCTGGCATGGCAGGAGACAGTAGCAAAAGTAAAGGCGAAGTTTTAAATTTCGCGTTCAATTAATCATACAGATGTCTACCGTCGAATGGACTCCCGTACAGAGGACGTAGTAATAAGTGTCCTCAGTATAGAGAAACAACTGGAAGAATTGGAAGCAAATAAGTTGCCAGGTCCTGTTGGAATCCTTATTCGGTTTTACAAAGCGTACTCTGCAGCACCGGCCCCTTACTTTTAGTTTGCATTTACTGTAAGTCTGTCGCCCAGCGCAAAATTCCGAGCAACTGGAAAAATGTGCGGGCGACTCCTGTCTGTAAGAAGGGTAAAAGAACAGACCCATAATATTACAGACCAATATCCTGAACATCCGTTTGCTGGAGAATTCTACGACATATTCTCAGTTCGAACGTAATAAAGTTCCGTGACATGGAAAAGCTTTTGTCCAGAAATAAGTGCTTTTTTAGGAAACGTTGCTCGTGTGAAACTCGTCTTGCCTTTACTCACATGGTATCCTGCAAACTGTGGGTGCTGTGTTGCCAGGTTTCCGGAAAGTGTTCCACACAGTGCCACTCTGCTGACTGTTAAAGTTCTGTAAGGTACGAGAGTACGGAGTAGGTTTTATGTGAGTAGATTGAAGACTTCTTAAGTAACAGAACCCAGTATGTTGCCTCAACGGCGAGTATTCGTCAGATGTGAGGATATCGTTGGGAGTGCCCTAACGTGGTGTCAGTAGGGTCACTGTTATTTCCTATATACATAAATTATGTGGCAGACAGGGTGAGCAGCAGTCTGTGGCTGTTTGCTGACAATGCCGTGGTGTGTGGGAGGAAGCTGTGAGAGTTGAGTGACCGTAGGAGGATACCAGGTGACCTACAAAAAAATTCTATTTGGTATGGTGAATGACAGATAGCTATAAAAAAAAAAAAAAAAGAAGTAAGTTAATGCAGATCAAAAGAAAAATTGACCCACAATGTTAAGAGTACAGCACAGTAGTATGCTGCTTGAAGCAGTTGCGTCGATTAAATATATGGGCGTAACATTGCGAAGTGGTACAAAATGAAATGAAATTGAATGGCTGTGTAAGGATTGTAGTAGGGAAGGCAAATGGTCAATTTTGTTTTATTGGGAGGTGATCGACTGTTTTATTGGGATAATTTAGGAAAGTTTGACTCATCTGTAAAGGAGACATCATATAGGACAGTAGTGACAGTTTAAGTGTTTGGGATCTGCACCAGGTCGGATTAAAGGAATCTGTTGAAGCAATTCAGAGGCGGGCTGCTAGATTTGTGACTAGTAGGTTCAGATGAGAAACAAGTATTACGGAGATGCTTCAGGAACCTGAATGGGATTCACTGGAGGGTAGGTGACATTCTTTTCGAGGAGCACTATTGAGAAAATTTAGAGGACTGGCATTTAAGACTGACTGCAGAACGATTCTGCTGCCACCAACATACATTTTATATAAGGAACATGAAGGTAATATTAGCGTTAGTACGGAGGTATAAAGACCGACGTTTTTTCCTCGCTTTATTTGTGAGTGGAACAGGAAAGAAAATGACTAGTAATGGTACAGGATACCTTCTGCCGAGCATCTTACTTTGGTCTATGGAGTATGTAGATGTAGATGAGAGAGGAGAATGGAAGGTGGGGGGTGACAGGGGGAAGAGTATCTGTATGGGAGGGAAAGACAGCCAGGGATTGGGAGAGGAATACGTCAATAGTAAGCTTCCTGTGACACCAGCAGGGGCAGCTGCGTGTGATACAGAGTAAAGTGGCTATGGGAGGGGGGGGGGGGGGTCAAGGCATGAAGCGGAGGAGGTGAGAGACTGTGAAGAGGACAATGTTAGTGCAGATTAACAGGGTAAAGAGCGAGGTGCAGAGGACGCCTACGGGAAGATTGTGGCTTTCGAGACATTGTTGCGAGGACAGTTTCCATCTCTACAACTGGAAGAAGCTGGTATCTACTCGTACATATTTGATGCATATTTGTATCCCACGAATGGTGACCCTGCAAGCTAATATCCCAGAGATGTTCGGGCTCACATGCAGTTCCTCTTCGTCAAAGTGTCTTGGCTCAAACTCGTCTATGCATTGAACTGCACGTATTGCATTACGTGCCCAAAATTAGACACTTGTGATCCTTTGGTTAAATTGTCTGACTGATGGCAAGTTTCGAAATACAAAGTTAACATAACATATAATAACAGTAATAATAATATCACGAACTAAATTAACGACCCATAAACGATGTAGGTCACACAGTTCCAATTTGGTTAGAATAATGTTTATTCAGAAAGCAAACTAATAGTGAAAGTGGTTGTATTTAGAGTTTCTGTTACACTCGGGCACATATCCATTTGACACAGTTTGATCCTTCACAATCTCATCGCGAAAACACAAGTCCAGTAGTCCACCTCCTTAACTACATGAAAAGTTAGAGTTCACACCAGGCGCTCACCGCTCAGAGACTAAGTCCCGTGATACCACACAATGCGAAATTTTCTTAGTCGTTTCACTTTCTAGCTGCCTAAAGACCGACTGTTCACTTTCGCCTCTCAATCCGAACTGTGCCTTTGGTGTCTCCAGCCGAACTGACTGCTTTTGCGTTTCCACCAGCACTCCCCCCTCTGCCCGTCGGCCGCTTTTCCCGTGTGCTGAATGTCCACACTCAACTAACTAGGGCAGTTCCCTTTCCTGAAGCCATCCATCTGATTGGGTACAGCTTATTCGACATTATTTTTCATTTTAACATGTTTAAATAATCAAAGCTTGATCACTTTCACTTTCTAAATAAAGTAACAATAAAATCCGTTACATAATAAACGTTAAATTCTTTTACATAAAACCAACACAATTTCCTTCTTAGCTTTGAATGTCACAGCCAGTAGCATTGCACCAATGTTCTTCCTGATAAATAAATAAAGAACAAAAGTAACTATTATGCACTAAACTTTACAACAAATATTCTGTTACCTAATGATTCAATAAGGTGTCATGCTGTCATGGTTCAATGTGTTTTGTGTGGAGGAAATGATGATCTGATGCTTAACTGAAAATACTGATAATTTAAACTTACTATATCTTTTAAACACACAAAGTTACAGAGTTGATATTTACAACGTTTGTCATTTTACTGGTGCGCTTCTATATGAAATGTCACTGGTTAATTTCACTTTAACAGTAAATCCTTAACTATCATAGATATGATCAATATTCAAGTTTTATTGAGATCACCATGAAATTTTATGAAGGATGGTAGATTAAAATTACTTGGCTTCATTCCCTGCATTACTACAGAATTAAATAATTTTCATAAATGTTTCCCATTATGGCTGATCTTAGGCCCGTCCTATTTAACACTGCTACGTCTCCTCGGTCACAAATGGCTTCTACTGGATTTCCCTATGACATAGGTGCTCGTCTGTCTCACTCGCACACTACAGCGCTTAGGCCTCAATAGAAAATAGACGCCTGTGAGTTTCACCATCTCGTGGCAAATCTGCGCCCTTTGTGGCATGCGGTTCTGGACTACTGGGTTCGTTTCACAGTTCCTGTAGGCTGACTCTTGCAATCATATATTTAAATGAGAGTGCAATGCTCATTAACTTACAACCCCAATACAAGAATGTAAACTTTACGAGTACACGGCCAAAGTATGAAAATTGAGTGTTGAAAATAACCAGCTGGTTGGCAGTGTGGTCTTAGCTCTCTGAGACTGCAGATTTGTGTGCAAGTTGCGTATGTGTGTGTGTGTGTGTGTGTGCGTGTGCGTGTGCGTGTGCGTGTGCGTGTGCGTGCGCGCGCTCGCTGAAAGCTTTAATTGTGTGAATCTTTTTATTGTGCCTATCGTGACTCAGCATCTCTGCTATATGGTGAATAGCAACTTTCCTTCTCTGATATTGTTGAAAATAACCAATAGAGCAATGATAACTTGATGGACAAATACAACAATTCGAGAAAGCCACAACTTTTACAGTTTTTAGTTGACACAGGCTCAGACGTGTGTGTGTGTTTCCACAGGTACTCGTGTGGCAGTGAGAGTTGTCTGACAACATGGATATAATTGCAGCAGACAGTCCCCTAACGCCCAGCCCCCACCCCCACCTGCCCATCCCACCCATCAACAGCTTTAGCAACCTGTGTCTGAGTTACAGAAGAAATTTCGAGTGGCTTTTTGTTATCACCATTGTCATTTATCCTATTATAGGCTTGGATTTTCTGTTGTACAACATTGTGTACAGCTAGTGATGTCTCAGACTGATTAATTTAAGTAAAATCTGCTGACCAGCTAATTAAATTTAGTGATCCGACAGTGCTTTGTGTCACAGCAGTGCCCAAATTTTTAACAGAATTCCAGTGTATCACACATTCAGCAAATGTACCGGCCCCCATTACAGCTGGCTCTCCTGTCTTCCCTTGACCGTGCCAGCTCAGTTGTGAAAACTCCAGATTGCTGAGATGCCATTACAAGCTGTGTGAGGAAAGTAATGAGACTGATTTTTTTATCTACCAAAGATTTTATTTTTTCAAACAGTATTGTCCCCTTCAGAGTAATTCCCTTTGGCAAATATACACTGGCAGCAGTGCTGAAGGGCTTCAACTGGTTTGGCCTTTAACATTACGGTCACATTTTTTTTAATGTTCTCCAGAGTCTCAAAATTATGTCCTTTTAAGGTATTTTTCAACTTCAGGAAAAGAAAAGTTAAAAGGACACAGATCAGGTGAATAGTGGACTGTGGAACCACAGGAATGCCTTTTAAGGTAAAAAAATTCCATGACAGAAGTGGCCGTTTGACATGCGGTATTGTCACGATGCAGCATACAGTTGTCTGCAATGTTTGGGCTCACTTTTCTTGAGCCTTTGAGGACATATTTGTAAAACACGTGGTTGACAGTTTGTCCTAGGAAACAAATTTTTCATGCATGATACCCCTACTATCAAGAAAGCAAATTCTTTGACTTACCCATTTAAGGTACTTTTTTTTTTTTTTTTTTTTTTGGTGAGGAAGATGTCTCATTGTCTACTCCTCACTTGGCTGCTTTGTCTCAGGATTGTCACATACGATCAGACGAACAAACCATTTGTGGTCATTGGCAGTCCTCTTGGGATGATCAATGTACACGTTTCTTCTAGTGTCCTGCTCAGTTGTGAGGTTTTACGTTACCATTTTGGCATGTGCAAATCTTCGGTCAAAATTTGTATGTGGTGAAATTGTTTAACAGGTCACCCATTATCCTTATTATTAAACATTAGTCTTGTTTCACAAGAACACACATACATTTGAGGTTTTCATTGGTTTTTGAAGCTGAAGGTTTCCGTGAGTGAAGTTCATCTTCAGCATGTTCTTGGCCTTCCAACAGTGATTTGTGCCAGTGAAAAACTTGTCCTCTTGATAAGAAATGTTCCCTTTGGCCTGTTTGAACTTTCCAAAGAAACACTTGCGGATTCCCCAAGTTTAACACAAAACTTGATTGCAAAACATTGCTCTAAATTCTGCTGCTCCATTTTCGTAACACACAACAAAAACACAACTTTACTGATTGCACTCTCAAAAGTCACATGATGGTGTAAGGAGCTGAAACTTGGACTGAGTGTCTGGAAGGGAAAAGCACTCTGATCTACACAAGTAGAACAACACACTGTTGCCAGATCTCTTGCAATGTTGTCAGTTCCTTTACTTTTCTCATACTCATCGTAGACACAGTGGTACGGGCAGACTGTCAGAAAGCACATGGGTGTTCCCTCTACACTTGGAAGCAAAGCCAGTCAGTTAGTACCTGTTCAGCGATTGCGGAGAATCGAATACTCGGACGATTCCGGAGCATCACCTGGCACGAAACAATGGAAATCTTGTGCCTCCTCTTTCTGATTGTGCTGTATTTTCCGTGCTGGATGTGGTGAGGCCAGGGGATATACACAAAATGGCAATAATGAACTGTTTGAATACTCATATGAGTCTTACAAGCTGTGCATCGTTGTACTGACTTTTCAAAGATCTATTGTTGGTGTGCTAAGCAGCACAGTCTCCTCTTTCACCTACATTGGTGGTGTGCTAGTGGCATCACCTTTATCAGAAGAACACAAAGACAATTTAGGAGAAATTTTCCTCTGTTTCACCAACTCTGGAATGCTGCCGAATCCCACCAAAGCGTTATCAGTATTATGTGAGTGAGTTTTGTCAGATTCGAGGTATGTGCTACCAGCGTGTGCTAAAAATTGAAGCAGATGCCACTTTGGTCGAGTATCTGGTGTCGACGACAGTGGGAGAACTGTGTGGGTACCCAGGTACGATGACCTCGCTCATACTGCTGGCGTCAGGGTGCCATTCCTAGCTGTTGTAGCTTGCTCCACAGTGCACATTTCCTCACATCTAACTTGTGGGTGAACCTCATCCAAGTTGGATTTTGCTGCTCACACATCCTGTTGGCATAGCCTCCCTTGACAATCTTTACAAATGCTTCAGCCCATTCTATGGGTGCAGTTCTGCTTTTGTGTGTCAGTGGAGCTGTTAAACCGTATGGCTATTCTTCAGAAAAACAGTGCTCGAGGCCACCATTTTATACAGAGTTCGTAACTGCCTATGGGGTCATAAAGTATTACATTTTTTGACTGAAGCGCGCTAACTTGCTGCATATGCCAACCGTCGCCCACTGAAATTTGCAGCCTCGGGATAACTGGCGGACAGATTTCAATGAGATGTAACCACTTAGAATGATGATACAGAACTGGAGAACATGCTGTGAGGATTGGCAGCCCATCAATTGCGCCACTCACCAGTGTCAGGCACTGACTTAAGGGTGAACTTTGGCGAAGCCACGTGCCAGCTTTGTCACAGCTACCTACGTACGTACACACCACCGTGCCGCTGTGTAGTTGAGGATGCACGTGTACTTAGTAATCCAGGTATCCGCACTGCAAGGGCACCAGTTACGCCAGGTTTGGCCCAGTGTGTGGAGAGCCTGCTGCTCGTGGACCCAGAAAAGTGACTTGCAAGAAGTGCAAAGTGAGACAGTAGACAGCTACTGTTCGGAAACTTCGTTACTCCCCAAGCAAGTTTTGCACACTTGTCTGTGGATCTTGTTGGCTCTCTGTCTGTTTCTCAGAAATTACACTTCTACCTAGCAGTGATCTATAGGTTCGTGGTGTGTCCAGAAATTTCAGTACTGCGAGATCAGACCTTAGATTGGACAGTATGTTTCAGAGGCCCGGAATAGATGACATTGGCTGGTGTCCCCGGTGGATGCAATGGTTTCTGTACCGTGACACAATTGTACGGTGCTCACCTCTGCAGGATGACACCATATCACACTGTTTCCTGTGGTATGGTAGAATGACCTCACCGCTGCTTAAGTGGGTTCGTATTGAACCTCTGGAAGAAGATGGAATAGTTGTGACTGACATCTGCTTTATGGCATAAGAAACTAGCTCTGTATGTTTTCACAGACCTAGCCATGTGAAACGGCTTTTTTTGCACGAGACCTGTTAGCTAAAGCTTTGGAGCTGCCTTACAGAGTCCTCTGGCTGAGGACACTGACTTTCCAGGTAAAAGAGGAAAAGAAAGATCGCCTCTGTCAAACGGCGTAAACTGCCACACCCCAAGTGCCTAGAAATTGACGAATCGCAGTTTGCTAGCTCACGGACCCGTGTCTGTACCTCCTCCTGGTGACTCGGCTGGCGGCCACCATAGTAGGGGGCACAGCTTCCGTACCGGAGCCAAAATCGAGAAATGGTGGCAAAGCTATGACAGGATATGGATGGTGAGTGCAGTTCCGTTTAGATCCAAGTGTAATTCTGTAATACAGTAGTTATTTAGGGGAACCAAGCGGGGTCCCTGTATGTTGTCAGTATTGTGTTGTGGAACCTGTAGAACGTCTTTCGACACTAATGAAACATTATTAATAATTTAATATTTATTTGTTTAGCTTTGCTCAGCTTACGCCTTATGCCAGTGACATGGTGAAATTCAGCTTGTGCGACTATCATAGAAGCTGGTACGTCAGCAATTCAGCAGAAGTCTTGCCAGCTGCCAAATAGCTGGTGAAGCCATCATGTGAGATGAAGGCTGCAGACTGCATGACAGCATCCTCGATCCTTCTCCAGGAAATGACTGTGACCTGTAGTGACCCGTCAGGATGTACTGTGCTGTCAGAAGTTGTATAGTCGGCTGATCTGGCCCCACTGGACAGGTAGGCACTTGGTACCCAGAGGTGCCTGCAGCAATGATCAGGAACGGACGCACTGGGTGGCCCACTCACCCAGCAGTGATGATGGCGTTGGTGCGACAAACGCGACGAGATGTACTGGTGGCTGAAGGCCCTCAGTCTCCCTATCAGCGACACGGTAGGGGCCAGTGCGAAGTTCCACGAGTGGTGGTAGTGGTTACTCGGATGTTGTCATTTCGGGAACGGCAACCAGTGTGTTCACAAGAAGTGTCGGAACATTTAATATACAATATATTGTAATAATCATCAAATCGAGTGCTTTGGTACGAATGCCGTTGATCCTAATGACTGACTGAACTTGGAACTAGAGAACTGCAATTTTTATGGAGACAGACGAGAGCAATGATGTGAGTCTCCACTCGTTATGACTGAACGTGGCCTGCTTCTTTACTAGTGATCAGTAATCCTCTGTCCATTATGTTTGCTTAACAGTTTGTTACGGGTTACTTATTAACTGCTCTGTCAAGTCTCTGATAGACACTATTGCATCTGAGGTATAGCTTGTTGCTACATGTAATAAAAGCTGCTGCATAGCTGTGTCACCACGTCTACCCAGTGTCGCCTGTGGCTGTACCGGTGCGAACTTAAGAAAAAAATTAATTTCTTCCCTTTTTCAACTCTGTTGCACAACAATTAATGTTTCTGGTTGCTAAGTGCCCCACACTTCCACATTGAGCAGTCGGCAAAGTCAGGGCAGGGATTTACTCTGTACTATGGAAGACTGACTGTGGCAAGAAGTACGTTCTGCACCCATGCAGTGACCCGATAGTGACATTAGTTGTAAGCGCTACTGTGTAACAAGTTCTGCTAATAAATATGTGTGCTGCAATATATAATCTACACGTACTTATATCTCTTGGCAGTTTGCCAGGCGAGGTAGTCTTAGACAGTGGCAAGGCCACAAGTGTGGTGAATGTTAGTGTATAGAAAGCTGGAATTGACAGTGCATATATCCAGTAGGTTAGGGGCTATTGATAATTTAGAGGGAACAGAAGAAACGGTTCGTGTCCTCGTCAGGGAAAGCTAGTTGGACCGGATGTGTCGGTCTACCAGAGTCAAAATCCTTTCTGTCGGAGTGCAGTAATTGGCTACAGTGAGGAATTGAGATCAGTCAGGTTCACAGATTTTGGGAAGCACAGGTGTGATATGTGTGCAGAGAATAATTAGAGTGAGGAGACAGATGGATTTGGGGAGAGATTCTGGACTGGATCTCGGGATTTGAGTAGTGCAGAGCACCCACCTACCTGGGGTGGGAGGTATGTGGTAGTGGCGTGGTGTGTGTGTATGGTTGTGACAGAGGTGGGCGAGGAAGTTCTTTCAGTAAAGTGTATTTTGGAGGTGCTTTCCCGCTTCTGGAACCGACTCCTTTACTGGAAGAAGACTGGAAATTTTCTTTTTATTTTACTGAGGATGAAGCTTTTTCTCTCACAAAACATGTAACGAAACCTTGAACTCATAGACAATTAAGTAATGAAAGGTACATGTTTAATTGCAGATTATTTAAGGTAAGAAGGCCTTTCGAATGTTCTTTCGGTATGGTAGTGTCAAAGGTCCTTTTGTTGGATATTTCAGTAAATTTCGACGCGAATAAAATTGGTGTCATAGTTCAAACTATCAGTTTTTTTAATAACGTTATATGGATTGATGGTTGAGTACATTCAAAGTAATCTATGCAGCACAATAGAGACAACTTCTTGAGAATTTAAATTAAAAGCCAGAAAAATCACAATGAACTCCGAACAGTGCTGTGGAGTTCTCTTTTAACAGAAGTGTTTGTGTGGTTACATACTGAAAGGATCTAATATTTTATCAGATCCAGCAAATCAATTAAAAGATTTACGGAGAAGTTTTACTTTAATGTGGTCCTGTATCTTATGTCTCTTCCAGAGACAAATTAAACAAGTTTAAATTACTGTACCTGTCTCTGATATTTCATGTGCTCTGATATTTCCCATATGTTATCTCTATCTACATCTACATCTACATCTACATTGATACTCTGCAAGCCACCCAACGGTGTGTGGCGGAGGGCACTTTACGTGCCACTGTCATTACCTCCCTTTCCTGTTCCAGTCGCGTATGGTTCGCGGGAAGAACGACTGTCTGAAAGCCTCCGTGCGCGCTCTAATCTCTCTGAGTTTACATTTGTGATCTCCTCGGGAGGTATAAGTAGGGGAAAGCAATATATTCGATACCTCATCCAGAAACGCACCCTCTCGAAACCTGGCGAGCAAGCTACACCGCGATGCAGAGCGCCTCTCTTGCAGAGTCTGCCACTTGAGTTTATTAAACATCTCCGTAACGCTATCACGGTTACCAAATAACCCTGTGACGAAACGCGCCGCTCTTCTTTGGATCTTCTCTATCTCCTCCGTCAGACCGATCTGGTACGGATCCCACACTGATGAGCAATACTCAAGTATAGGTCGAACGAGTGTTTTGTAAGCCACCTCCTTTGTTGATGGACTACATTTTCTAAGCACTCTCCCAATGAATCTCAACCTGGTACCCGCCTTACCAACAATTAATTTTATATGATCATTCCACTTCAAATCGTTCCGCACGCATACTCCCAGATATTTTACAGAAGTAACTGCTACCAGTGTTTGTTCCCCTATCATATAATCATACAATAAAGGATCCTTCTTTCTATGTATTCGCAATACATTACATACATCCATACTCCGCAAGCCACCTGACGGTGTGTGGCGGAGTGCAGTAATAGCATTCCTGTTGCTCTGTTTGGCACCACTGTGACTGTAAATACTTAGATATTTCTCAACAAGCCCAACAAAATGAATTGTGAACTCAGGATCATCTCTCATTTTCACACACTCAGAGACAAGTCGCACAACCGAAACAGACTTTGCTTCGTGAAGTATCACTTGCAGAGACATAGAGTGTTGCAAACTGTGGAGTACACCATAAGCGTCTGACAGTGGCGTGGCATGCTGCATATTCGTCTGACAGTGGCGTGGCGTGCCGTACAACTTAGACAGGTCATGCCAGTCTAGTAGGCTCTATTATACTGTGTATTTTTCATCTGAACTTTCAAGCTAGATGAGTGCCTTGTTCGATGCCATGTACCACAGCACTTGCCACTTTACCCTGGTGGGCACCCTGTGCGTACACGAGTCCGTGTGTGGGTGCGCGCGCGTTCTCTTTCCAGTGTTTGTATTCCATCCAGGGCTTTCAAGATCATAGAAACTTGTGTAATAATTTTCATTGTTTTAGTTGATAAATTGGAAATCACAGGCTCATTTATTCTATACAAGCAATTACAATTTCTTGTTACTTCACACACACACACACACACACACACACACACACACACACCTCTTATTTCTTCCAAGTTATTTTTGTATTTCCATGGGAAGTTAGCAGTTCAGCAAATGTTTTGGCTTGCAATTCAATATTCTATAGATTTTCAGCAAATAAACTTAGTAGTTTCATGGATTGCCTGAATCTTGATGTTTAGCTTGTTGTAATTCTATTAAAAATTTTCCAGTTTTCAGTGATTTTTACACAGTTCCAGTTGATGAAAATCAGTGTAATAGTGTGTGATTTTTTCTTTTTTTTTTTCTTTTCTTTTTGCCACTTCCAGACAAACACAGAGAGTGTTTGTCAGTAGTTGAGACTCCTGTCTAGCAGGTAATGGAGCCCCTCAGAGAAATAACAGGCACATTAGGAAAGAAGCTGAGTAGACACTCGGTACATCTGCCGGGAGGTCTCGTCAGACGTGTGGATGAGGCTCCGCAGTGACTGTTGAACGCTCTGAATGCAACCGGTGCCCCATAGTAGCTCTTGTCGGCGTGAGTAAAACTTGCCGCTTTGGGTTCTCAGGCTATCGTCAGTTTGTTTCGGCTGTCAGCTGAGTTGGTGAGTTGGCAAAGGTAGCTAGCATCGCATACGAGGTGTGAACTCCCACCTTACTATTTATAGCACTGATCACAGTCCTCTGGTCTGGAGAACTCTCACTTCACTATTTCTAGCATTGATCACAGTCTTCTGGTTTGGAGAGGAGTGGATGGTCTAAACAGAGGCTCAGATGATTCTGCTATGGTTTGGGTTGTGAATGTCTTGACCTCTGCTGTTGGATCAAGAATTGAGTGAACGAAGTGGCTACTCAGGTAGCAGAATATGTATGATTTCCACGTTTTTTTGTCAGAGCAGCACCTCCTTCAGATCAAAGAGTAATTGCCTGTGGAAATCGGAGACAGATCAGCCACATTATTCTCAAGAATGTTCATCCTCACAGATTGGGAAAAGAAAAAATGTGTTATTAGTAAACTGCAGGAGCATCCATAGTAACTCAGTCTCACTTTTTAAATGTAACAATACCCACATAATATTACAGGCAGGAGATGGAAATGAACAACAGCAAAATACATAATTCAGATTGAAATATATATTTAAGGTACAGTCTAGGTGCCACTATATTAATTGACTGTAAAGAGCTGTCGTATCTAGTGAGGTAAAGATAAGCATCAAAGGTGGGTCAAATGTGATCTTTGCATAATTTTCTAGCCCACCGGCTTCAGGAGCTGTAGAGGCAGAGCACTTAGACAACTTGGATAGTTTCATGAGTTACTTTCCTAATCACTATATGATAATAAGGGGAGACTTGAACTTGCTGGCAGTGGAATGGGAGAGTCCTGCAGTCAAACTGGTGCCAGAGAAAGTGATTCAGGTGAGATTGTTCTGTATGTTTTATCTGAAAATTACTTTGTGCAGATCATTAAAGACAAACACATGAGACAATGCCTTTAGACCTTCTAGTAACTAACAGACCCGAACTGTTCAAATCAGTTAATATCAACGAGGGCACCATAAGGCTGCAGTAGCATCAATGACTATGGATGTTACACAGGATGTTGAAAAAAAGATAGGAAAATATTTTCAGTTAGCGATAGTGACAGGGTACAAATTGCAGAGAATTTAAGCAGTCAACATCAAATATTCAACTCTAAGGATGAGGTTGAAGATATGGAGCACATAAGGATAAAACTTAAAAGTATTCTACAATATGTGTTGGACAAGTATGTGACAGGCAAGGTTGTGAGGAATGGAAAGGACCCACTGTAGTTCAATAGCTGCGTTAGAAATTTACTGCAAAAGCAAAGACAGCTCCGTCCCCACTTTAAGTGACATCAAAGCCTGTTAGACAAACAAAAGCTGAATTAAACTAAAGTAAGCCTGAGGAGAGTAATTTGAGGAGCATTCAATGCGTTTCAAAGTAAAATTTTTGCCTAATGATTAAGAAATGTAAGAAGTTTTGAACTTCCTTAGAGTCAGTAAGTGGATTGAAATCAAGTACTCGGTCTCTGAGTGACCATACTGGCGTCAGAACAGAACATGACAGAGAGAAGGCTGAAGTACTGAATTTGGTCTTCAAAATCGTTTCACCGTAGATCACCATAAAATAGCTCATCCTTTCAATCATGACACGAATGTCAAAATGGCAGACATTGACATAAGCCACCAAGGAATAGAAAATTGCCTAAAACTTCTCAATGGTGAAAAGGCAACAGGACCAGATGAGATGCCAGTGAGCTTCTAGAGACATTATGTGAAAGAATTTGCTCCTTTTGTAACAATAGTTTATCGTAGTTCACTGGAAAAATGCGGGGAAAAAAGCATATAATTCACATCTTCGATAAGGTTAGACAGACAAACATGAAACATGCTTTGTTATAGGCCTATATTGCTGACATCAATATGTTGTAGAATTGTGGGATATGTTTTATGCTTAAGAATTATGACTTTTTGGGGAATGAAAATGCATGCATTCCACAAACAGAGATCTTGTAAAAATCAACACGATTTGTTTGTCTATGAGATACGCAGCTCTGTAGACAAAGGCACTTGCATAGATGCCACATTTCTCGAATTCTTGAAGGCATTTGACACATTTCCACACTGTCATTTAGAGAACAAAATATGAGTAGTGGAACAAAATCAACAAGTGTAAAAGCAACTTAGGGAATATCCAAAGGATGTGCAATAGGACCATTACTAGCCAATGCTGTTGTCTGTAGGAAGGTTACAACACCACGAGATTGTAGAGGATTGACGATTGGTGAAGCAGCTGGCAGCAGACTGAGAACATTAATATATGTAACATGTTGTTGTTGTGGTCTTCAGTCCTGAGACTGGTTTGATCCAGCTCTCCATGCTACTCTGTCCTGTGCAAGCTTCTTCATCTCCCAGTACCTACTGCAGCCAACATCCTTCTGAATCTGCTTAGTGTATTCATCTCTTGGTCTCCCTCTATGATTTTTACCCTCCACGCTGCCCTCCTGTACTAAATTGGTGATCCCTTGATGCCTCAGAACATGTCCTACCAACCGATCCCTTCTTCTAGTCAAGTGGTGCCACAAGCTCCTCTTCTCCTCAATTCTATTCAATACCTCCTCATTAGTTATGTGATCTACCCATCTAATCTTCAGCATTCTTCTGTAGCACCACATTTCAAAGGCTTCTATTCTCTTCTTGTCTAAACTATTTATCGTCCATGTTTCACTTCCATACATGGATACAGTCCATACAAATACTTTGAGAACGACTTTATGACACCTAAATCAATACTCGATGTTAACAAATTTCTCTTCTTCAGAAACGCTTTCCTTGCCATTGCCAGTCTACATTTTATATCCTCTCTTTGCTCCCCAAATAGCAAAACTTCTTTACTACTTTAAGTGTCTCATTTCCTAATCTAATTCCCTCAGCATCACCCGACTTAATTCGACTACATTCCATTATCCTCGTTTTGCTTTTGTTGATGTTCATCTTATACCCTCCTTTCAAGACACTGTCCATTCCGTTCAACTGCTCTCAAAGTCCTTTGCTGTCTCTAACAGAATTACAATGTCATCGGCGAACCTCAAAGTTTTTATTTCTTCTCCATGGATTCTAATACCTACTCCGAACTTTTCTTTTGTTTCCTTTATTGCTTGCTCAATATACAGATTGAATAGCATCGAGGAGAGGCTACAACCCTGTCTCACTCCCTTCCCAACCACTGCTTCTCTTTCACGTCCCTCGACTCATATAACTGCCATCTGCTTTCTGTACAAATTGTAAATAGCCTTTCGCTCCCTGTATTTTATCCCTGCCACCTTCAAAATTTGAAAGAGAGTATTCCAGTCAACATTGTCAAAAGCTTTCTCTAAGTCTACAAATGCTAGAAATGTAGGTTTGCCTTTCCTTTATCTTCTAAGATAAGTCGTAGGGTCAGTATTGCCTCACATGTTCCAACATTTCTACGGAATCCAAACTGACCTTCCCCGAGGTCAGCTTCTACCAGTTTTTCCATTCGTCTGTAAAGAATTCACGGTAGTATTTTGCAGCTGTGACTTATTAAACTGATAGTTCGGTAATTTTCATATCTGTCAACACCTGCTTTCTTTGGGATTGGAATTATTATATTCTTCTTGAAGTCTTAGGGAATTTTGCCTGTCTTGTACATCTTGCTCACCAGATGGTGGAGTTTTGTCAGGACTGGCTCTCCCAAGGCTGTCAGTAGTTCTAATGGAATGTTGTCTACTCCTGGGGCCTTATTTTGACTTAGGTCTTTCAGTGCTCTGTCAAACTCTTCACACAGTATCATATCTCCCATTTCATCTTCATCTACATCCTCTTCCATTTCCATAATATTGTTCTCAAGGACATCGCCCCTGTACAGACCCTCTATATACTCCTTCCACCTTCTGCCTTCCCTTCTTTGCTTAGAACTGGGTTTCCACCTGAGCTCTTGATATTCATGAAAGTGGTTCTCTTTTCTCCAAAGGTCTCTTTAATTTTTCTGTAGGCAGTATCTATCTTACCCCTAGTGAGATAAGCCTCTACATCCTTACATTTGTCCTCTAGCCAAGCCTGCTTAGCCATTTTGCACTTCCTGTCGATCTCATTTTTGTGACGTTTGTATTCCTTTTTGCCTGCTTCATTTACTGCATTTTTATATTTTCTCCTTTCATCTGTTAAATTCAATATTTCTTCTGTTACCCAAGGATATCTACTAGCTCTTGTCTTTTTACCTACGTGATCCTCTGCTGCCTTCACTATTTCATTCCTCAAAGCTACCCATTCTTCTTCTACTGTGTTTCTTTCCCCCATTCCTGTCAATTGTTCCCTTATGCTCTCCCTGAAGCCCTGTACAACCTCTGGTTTAGTCAGTTTATCCAGGTCCCATCTCCTTAAATTCCCACCTTTTTGCAGTTTCTTCAGTTTTAATCTACAGTTCATAACCAATAGATTGTGGTCAGAGTCCACATCTGCCCCTGGAAATGTCCTACAATTTAAAACCTGGTTCCTAAATCTCTGTCTTACCATTATATAATCTATCTGATACCTTCTAGTATCTCCAGGGTTCTTCCATGTATACAACCTTCTTTCATGATTTGTGAACCAAGTGTTAGCTATGATTAAGTTATGCTCTGTGCAAAATTCTACCAGGCAGCTACCTCTTTCATTTCTTAACCCCAATCCATATTCACCTATTACGTTTTCTTCTCTTCCTTTTCCTGCTGTCGAATTCCAGTCACCCATGACTATTAAATTTTCGTCTCCCTTCACGGCCTGAATAATTTCCTTTATCTCATCATACATTTAATCAATTTCTTCATCATCTGCAGAGCTAGTTGGCATATAAACTTGTACTACTGTAGTAGGCCTGGGCTTCGTGTCTATCTTGGCCACAATAATGCGTTCACTATGCTGTTGGTAGTAGCTTACCCGCTCTCCTATTTTTTTATTCATTATTAAACCTACTTCTCCATTACCCCTATTTGATTTTGTATTTATAACCCTGTATTCACCTGACCAAAAGTCTTGTTCCTCCTGCCACCGAACTTCACCAATTCCCACTATATCTATCCATTTCCCTATTTAAATTTTCTAACCAACCTACCTGCCCGATTAAGGGATCTGACATTCCACGCTCCGATCTGTAGAACGCCAGTTTTCTTTCTCCTGATAACGACATCCTCTTGAGTAGTCCCCGCCCGGAGATCCGAATGGGGGACTATTTTACCTCCGGAATATTTTACCGAAGAGGACGCCATCATCATTTAATCATACAGTAAAGCTGCATGCCCTCGGGAAAAATTACGGCTGTAGTTTCCCTTGTTTTCAGCCGTTCGCAGTACCACACAGCAAGGCCGTTTTGGTTAGTGTTACAGGGCCAGATCAGTCAATCATCCAGACCGTTGCCCCTGCAACTACTGAAAAGGCTGCTGCCCCTCTTCAGGAATTACACGTTTGTCCAGCCTCTCAACAGATACCCCTTCGTTGTGGTTGCACCTACAGTACGTCTGTCTGTGTTGTTGAGGCACGCAAGCCTCCCCACCAACGGCAAGGTCCATAGTTCATGAGGGGGGATATGTAACATATTGCTCATAAATAGGCAAAGAGTATACGCTGATATTAGATTATGCTGTTGGTGACAAATTGCTGGAAACAGTAGGTACTGAAAAATCCTACCAGTAACCTTCTGGAATGGCAATGTAAAACAAACAGTGGAAAAAACAGGTGTGAGACAGATTCACTGGGAAAACGTTTAGGAAATGTAATTAAGCCACCAAAGAAGTGGCTTGGTATTAGTCGGGAACCTTACCTAGCAGGATCGATAGAAGTTACAGAGAAGATCTGATGACAATCAGCGTGTTTTGTCTCAGGATCTTTTACTCGACGCGAGAGTGTTACGGAGGTGCTCAACAAACTCTGGTGGCAGACACTATGAGAGAGGTGTTGAGCATCATGGTGAGGTTTACTGTCATTGTCCTGAGAGCACTTGAAAAGAGTCGGGTGATGTATTACTTCCCCACAGATGTCTCGTGAAATTACTGCAACGAGAAAGTGACAGATATCAATCTCATACAGAGGTTTATCAACAGTTGTTTTTCCCATGCGCGGTTTCCGAACTTTACTTGAAAGAGAGCTAAAGATAGTGGTATCAGAAGTACGCATCACCACACACTGTAATGTGCTTTTAGAGTATGGATGTCGGTGCAGGTGTCAATTGTAATGTGGTCATTAACCTAAAAAATACCTCTTGTTTTTACACTTTAAGATTATGTGTAGTCCCCGTTAGCACGTTGTTTTTGTAGAAGAAGTTGCAGAAAAAAGTTACAAATCGTAAATGTATACATCCATTTTTTGTGCACGTGTTTGATTTGTTCTGTTTTTTAAACAGTGAAACTGGGAAGGAAACATCCAGATCCTGTTGTGGAAACTGCATCACTGTCCAGTGTAGAACCAACGGATGTGTGGTACACCGTGTCACTGCCTGATGAAACGATTCGCTCCGGGGCTCTGTCAGCTCTTCAGCTCGAGGCTATAACCTACGCCTCCCAGCAGCACGAGCATTTCCTACCTGATGGAACCCGGGCTGGCTTTCTTATAGGTATGGTACTTCAGCAAGTTAATTTTTATCTGATAATACTCATATTCTGAAATATAGTTAAAAAAATTTCTTCCTAAATGTAATTTTAGTTAATCTTTAGGAGTAAAGGAGAAAACCTACCAAATAGTGGAGATTTCAAGTTTTCAAAAGGCACACAAAAACAGTGATAATTTCCTGGCTTTTGGACAAATCCTTGAAAGAGCTAGAGTACACATACCTATGTAAGCACATGCAGCCCTGCCCCCCCCCCTCCCCCCCTCCCCACACCCTTTACACACACACACAAAACTTGCATTGTGCCAGCTGAACACAAAATAATTGCAGTTTGGCAGGTAGTCTGCGATGATGAGGTGTGTCGAGTGAGATGGGTAGAGGGAGAAAATAGGAAAAGAGACAGGAGGTCTGTTCAGGAAAGGGTGGTTGACGGCTCTGAGGGAAGCAGCAGGCGTGTGGTGTAGAAATATGGGTAGGGGAGCCAGCAGGTGCATGGGGTAGGAATGTGACACATGGACACCGGAGCTGGTGAGTTCATGCCTTGCATGTCGTCAGTAGTGTGGAGGTGTGGATTGGGAGGGCGAAGAAAGGGGAGACTGTCAGGTAGAGGTTGTGGGTGTGGGGAATTGGTGAAGATTGAAGGCAAGAGGGTTATGGGACCAGAGCACATGCGCCAAGGGTAGTTCTCCTCTGCAGAGTTCAAAAATGCTGGTGCCGGAGGGGAGGATCCAGATGGCACGTGTTGTGAAGCAGCCATTGAGAACTAGCTCATTGCGCTCAGAAGCATGTTCTGAGACTGGGTGATTAACTCTGCTCCCGGCCGCAGTTTCATGGTAGTCGTACCAAAGTAAAATGCTGGGTAGAAATTGGAGCAGATGTGGTAAATGGCACAACTGCTTTCACAGGGGGCTCTGCTGCCTCTGTAGTGCACAGATAGGATTTATCCTTGCAACAAATCCTTTGTCACAACATGAACTCATCAGTATAGTGCTATTTTCACATTTCTATTCCCTGTACCTGCCACCTCCATCTACTGCCCCCCCTCCCCTCGGCATTCCTATCCCTCACATCCACTGCCCTCTCTGAGCCGTCAGCCACCTTTCCACGACGCTCCCTCCCTCCTCCTGCCTCTTTTCACTCTCTGCCCACCACACTCGGCACAGCCCGTCAATGCGGTATAAGCAATAGGCCATTGTATTAAGTGTTCTGTATGGAGAAAGTTCGTCCATCTCTGTTCCGAAGGGGCAGCTGCTCTCTTCTGCATTGTAAGAGACTGTAGTTTCAGTAGACAGTAGCTGCATGTAGCAAGTACTGCTTAATCGAGCGTGTCAGATTGTCACATTAAATTTACTTTTGATCCTATGCCTTTCGGCACCATGCTGTTGTTAGTGCCCTATTGCAGAGTTCCCGAGTTACTGCTCTTAGTCGCTCACTGAGTGACCCTCAGGTTTTTAATGGTTTTCGTATTTAAAGTCCCAGTAGCACTCCCATAAGTCAAAACTGCTAATACATGTTGCTCCTAACCTTTCCCTTTTGGATACTTCAGAAGCTCAGTTTTGAAAAATAATGTAGTTTCTTGAAAGCACTAGAGCCTCTCTGCATGTTTCTTTCAATCTTGATCCAGTTCTTAACTTTGACTGTCTTAAAGATAAAAAATTGTCAGCTGGTTCTGTGACTTTGTAGTTAATTTGACTAATATCTTTTAATTATGTTGATTAAAAATCAGGTTAGTCTTTTTGTAATTGATTTTGAGTCCTAAGTTTTTGGAATTGCTCTAATGAGTTCTTTGATTGTTTGCTGAACTTAATCTGTAACAGAGGCAACAGAATAATGTTATCAGCTTAACAATGGTTACTCAACTGTGTTCCATTAAACCATATTCTTCCTCACTTTACCTGTTGAAGAATCTGAAATCTTCTTTAGGACCGCTTCATTCCTCTTTCAATTCTTCGTTTCCTATTATTCTGATCAGATCTGATGCTAGTTGTTAACATTGTATGCTTTAGTATTACAACTTAGGTTAAATAGTTGCCTTGTCTTTCGGGGGCTGTCAGTACAGATTTTGTTGAAACTTAAGTCAAAGGCTTTCTCAAAATCGGACTTCCAGGAAAATCAGTAAATTGTACTCATTTTATAATTTTGTTCATTATGTGTAAGTTGTCCATTGTGATTTAGCCACTTCCAAACTCTGCTTGATTGATTACACTCCAGTGTGTTTTGTGTGTTTTACATCTACAGTGAGATTGTATTTGAGGAGTGGTGAAATAATATTACAGATGTTTGATGAAAATATAAAAGTGTGAGGTAGAAGTGCTGACCAATAGTTACATTTAGAAGAAATGACAGTGCTACCGATAGACACACACAAAAGTAGATACACTCTCCTAGCATTATAAACTAATAGTCCCACATTGGGGAGGGGAGAGGTGTAGATAGGGGAAAGGCAGCTCACTCAGCACGAGAGGAAAATAAATTAGCAGTCACATTACAAAGGATCATGCCTAAAGAAAACTATTGAAAGTTTAGGATAGTGTCAAGTTCTGGGGCATCACATTAGGGGAGATATTTAATAATAAGTAGGAAAGTTAATTTGACTGTAGCCAATACTGTGTGATGACAGAGGCTAAATTTGCAATGAAGTACATAATTTTTTTGTCACATTTTCGTGGCATGTCTTGGTAGGTATGTTAATAGTTTAGGTTACCGGTTCTTCCAGATCACTAAGTCATGCAGAAATACCATTGAGGTTCTATAAAAAATTTTGAATGTTGAATCAGAAAACAAATGAATTCAATATAGGACAGGATCAAATTGGAGATTTCGCAAAGTTTCCGTGTCTTGAGAAAATTCGTGAACTGTTGGTATGACCTCTTTTTAATATGTAGTGGTTGTCGTATGAATGTTATATTCAGGCAAACCTTATTGACAGAGAATGCCTCAGAATTGAATCCACATTCCAACAGAAAATGCAGCATACACAATGGCTGATGTTGATTGTTATGTTTTGGGTGAAGTGATGATTTTATCATCTTACTTCTCCTTCTTACTTTCGTTTACAATCTAATTTTTAGACTGTGGTAAATATATTTCTCAAAAGTAAATGATTCTTTTCCTTTCTGCTTGTTGTAGGTGATGGAGCTGGAGTCGGTAAGGGCAGGACAATAGCTGGAATAATCTTTGAGAACTACTTGAAGGGAAGGAAAAGGGCTATCTGGGTTTCTGTATCAAATGATCTGAAATATGATGCAGAGAGGGATCTGAGAGATATCGGAGCCAACAAAATCGAAGTGCACGCACTTAACAAAGTAAATATATTACAATATATTATTGTATGTTGTTATGTGTGTGTACAGAAAATTCTGTGAAGTTAAAATGTGCATGTGACAGTGAAACACAATTTATGATTCATCCAGTATTTGGAACAGCTTAAAAATAAACACCAAGAAAGTTAGGATAGTTGAGATTAATCTCCACAATACCTACTAGCTCTAAGCAGTGTGGGAAAGGAATCTCGGTACAGGTGTGTTTTTTTGACAAGTACTATACAAACATTGCACTGGTGGCAAAGCAGGTCATTGTAAAGGAGATTTATGGTTTTATAATGAAAATATGACAACTCGTAATTCAGTTCATTGTAATATTGTTCTGTGTCTTTATCGGTTTATATATATCTCCCTTTTCAGTAGCTTCCTTCCATTGTTTTGCATTGTATGTGTTTTCAGTAGACGAAGTTAGTAGATTAGCTGAAGGCCCTCACCAACCACTTTACACTATGATGAAGTAAATGTGACAGCACCACTCTTTCAGCACCAAATAATAGCCAGAGTCCTGTTGTGGTTTGAAGATGTTCCAGGAGTGGGAAGCATCTGAAGACCTCCAACACAATGTGGGGGCTATATTTTATCATGGCAAAATTTTATGAGTGGATCGAACAGTTCAAAAGTGTTGGTAAAATGGGAAGGTTGATGGTGGTGATGTGTTTGCATGGGCCCACAACAGCAAAGTTTTTAGTGCCCTTTTTAAAATTTTATGAGATGACTATGGGTTATAGGATATTGACTTAATAACATTAAAATATAAAAATATAACAGATAGTTATGGCTGGGCGATCACTGGAATAAAATATTTGAGCTGGCCACTCTGTAAAACACTAGCCACCAATCTAAAAATTTAGGCTGGGTTCCAGACACCACACACAATTTCAAAAGCCTTGCTACTCAGGAGACTGTCCACACTACGCTTGCCTGTCCTCTTTTAGAATGCTGATGCGCAGTGTGGGATCCTTAGCAGATAGGACTGACGGATTACATCGAAAAAGTTTAGAGAAGGGCAGCACATTTTTTATTATTGCCAAATATGGGAGAGAGTGTCACTGAAATGATACAAGATTTGGACTGGACATCATTAAAAGAAAAGCGTTTTTCGTTGCGACGGAATCTTCTCATGAAATTCCAATTACAAACTTTCTCCTCCAAATGCGAAAATATTTTGTTGACACTGACCTACATAGGGAGAAATGATCACCACGATAAAATAACGGAAATCAGAGCTCGCACAGAAAGATATAGGTGTTCGTTCTTTCCGCACGCTATGCGATATTGGAATAATAGAGAATTGTGAAGGTGGTTTGATGAACCCTCTCCCAGGCACTTAAATGTTATTTGCAGAGTATCCATGTAGATGTAGATGTAGACACTGATTTCAGCATCGGCTAAAATAGAGGCATATCCCCACCCAAATTTGGTTCTGCACTCTCATCACTATATAAAATGCATGTTTCTCTTGATACAGTGGTCACATTATGTATTAACATGTGTCTGCATATACTCCCTTTTTCTTGTTCATTTCAACTGTTTGAAAAACCATCTATCTAACATTATGCTCATCCACGTTTGGCATGCCCTTAACCCCAGACCTTTGTAACTTTTAGAATTGGGTTGCTGTGTCATATAATAGTTTATACTTTGATTTTATTTGCGGTGGTTCCGCTCTTTTAATATGGGGACCTACATCTTTTTATGTGGAGTCTTATTCTTCAAGAGGCTTTCTGGCAACCATAGAAACTGAAAGGGTCTCCTGTTTTTTTACCATGCCATGTACCAAGATCTACTGTTTTAACCTGTGTAATTTAATCTCATTATTAGACCTTTATGCAGTTACGTGTTATGTATGTTTGTGTTTTTCTTTCCTTAAGAATTTTAGAATAAGTTTTGTTTACCTTTTTTCTGCAAACAATTTGGATAGGCATCATTATTTACTCCTAACTTTGCAGTGGCATCCGAATATGGGACACAGGTCACAAAACTGGGTTGTGCTGTCCTTTTAGGAAATAAAAATTTTCAAATATAATGGATCTTATCATTGTTAATGATAAAATGCACTCAGTTCCGATGCGATCTACAGCAATTTGTACGCCACAGGCAATCACAGTCTTAGGGGATCATCTTGCTGAAGTACAAAGCTGTGTGTTACGGGACAGTGCCCTCTTCAGTGGTGACTCAGGTTTGCTTTGTCCCGCCGGGACAATTTGTATGTGGTACACCACAGTTGGGTAGTTGACTTCACCGACAACAACTCGTCTGTTTCCACAGTTGTATGCCTCTGTGGCTTGGCAGTACATCACAGCCTGGAGGGTACTGGCACGTCGTGTCATGCCACATTTCATACAGGACTCTTGAGTCGATCGATAACCATGTGCCGTGGTGCCTGATATAATGACACACATTTTCCTTCCCGTCAAAGAATGAGGAAGGTGTCCAGTACATTTTGTGTAATTTTCTTTTCTCAGTACTGCTGTGTCAGTAAGCCTCTAAGGAAGTGTTTTCAAACTGTAGGTTGCAACACCTAGCGTTCACACAATTTTGCTCGGGGATCCCAATAGTGACTTCAGTTTACTCACTTTAAATGTGCAACCAGAACGTGCAACATGTCTGAAAACATATGTTTCACGATGATCATTTGGTATAGTAAAAATGTCACAAAGATGTGGTCAGTTTTCGTGAAAGCACATCGTAAAGTCACTCACACTCACATGTGGTACTTACTTGTAGTAAAGAATATGAATACTTCAAATATGAACACGCTTGTGGCGGAGAGAAATGACGGGATGTCTATTGAACTCTTCAGACACCTGTGGAATGTAACTATGGCAGGTCACTAAGTCCTCTACAGACTCTGAAGAGTTCAGCTCTGAGAAGTTTGCAAAGAGAGGAGAAGGACTACATTAACTGCTGGGTGGCAATGGCAGTGTGGGGACAGTGTCTTGTGCAGTACTGATTTTGTATGCCGATTATATAGTATCGTAAAAATATTACATGCAACTCGAATACCTCGTGTAAGAGCATAATTAAAAGATAATCTCGTAGTTATGTGATACAAAAAGCTGCAACACATGCACCTCCCACCCCCTCCGACACACACACACACACACACACACACACACACACACACACACACACACACACACACACACAAACCTCACATGCAAGACTTTGCACCATGGTTCCTGTAATACATTTCAGTAACTGTGCTTCAAATCAAACAACAGGTCGCTAGGCCTGGCAGCAGTGAGAAAAGGCTTGAAATACAGCATTTTCTACTGAGCAGATCTAGGAATCTTGAGCTCACTCGAGATTGTTAGTGACACACTGTGTGTTCATGTTGTTTTTGAATTTTTATAGCTCTGTGACTTGATTGGGATTCCCAAGGAATCTTGCTTCTCATCTGGTTCATTTCTCATTTCTTTCGTGTTGTTAATTGTGATTGCTGTGAAGTGAATCGTTATTATGACAGTGCTTTATAAAAGAGATGGAAAAATATTTTCAAAAAACTAGTACAGTAATTTTCTCATGTTGTTGTTGTTGTGGTCTTCAGTCCTGAGACTGGTTTGATGCAGCTCTCCATGCTACTCTATCCTGTGCAAGCTTCTTCATCTCCCAGTACCTACTGCAGCCTACATCCTTCTGAATCTGCTTAGTGTATTCATCTCTCGGTCTCCCTCTACAATTTTTACCCTCCATGCTGCCCTCCAATACTAAATTGGTGATCCCTCGATGTCTCAGAACATGTCCTACCAACCGATCCCTTCTTCTAGTCAAGTGGTGCCACAAGCTCCTCTTCTCCCCAATTCTATTCAATACCTCCTCATTAGTTATGTGATCTACCCATCTAATCTTCAGCATTCTTCTGTAGCACCACATTTCGAAAGCTTCTATTCTCTTCTTGTCTAAGCTACTTATCGTCCACGTTTCACTTCCATACATGGCTGCACTCCATACAAATACTTTCAGAAATGACTTCCTGACATTTAAATCTATACTCGATGTTGACAAATTTTTCTTCTTCAGAAACGCTTTCCTTGCCATTGCCAGTCTACATTTTATATCCTCTCTACTTCGACCATCATCAGTTATTTTGCTCCCCAAATAGCAAAACTCCCTTACTACTTTAAGTGTCTTATTTCCTAATCTAATTCCCTCAGCGTCACCCGACTTAATTAGACTACATTCCATTATCCTCGTTTTGCTTTTGTTGATGTTCATCTTATATCCTCCTTTCAAGACATTGTCCATTCCGTTCAACTGCTCTTCCAAGTCCTTTGCTGTCTCTGACAGAATTACAATGTCATCGGCGAACCTCAAACTTTTTATTTCTTCTCCATGGATTTTATTTCTTCTCCATGGATTTTAATACCTACTCCGAACTTTTCTTTTGTTTCCTTTATTGCTTGCTCAATATACAGATTGAATAACATCGGGGATAGGTTACAATCCTGTCTCACTCCCTTCCCAACCACTGTTTCCCTTTCGTGTCCCTCGACTCTTATAACTGCCATCTGCTATCTGTACAAATTGTTAATAGTCTTTCGCTCTCTATATTTTACCCCTACCACCTTCAGAATTTGAAAGAGAGTATTCCAATCAACATTGTCAAAAGCTTTCTCTAAGTCTACAAATGCTAGAAATGTAGGTTTGCCTTTCCTTTATCTTCTAAGATAAGTCGTAGGGTCAGTATTGTCTTATGTGTTCCAATATTTTTACGGAATCCAATACCAGTTTTTCCATTCGTTTGTGAAGAATTCGCGTTAGTGTTTTGCAGCCGTGACTTGTTAAACTGATAGTTCGGTAATTTTCACATCTGTCAACACCTGCTCTCTTTGGGATTGGGATTATTACATTGTTCTTGAAGTCTGAGGGTATTTCGCCTGTCTCATACATCTTGCTGACCAGATGGTAGAGTTTTGTCAGGACTGGCTCTCCCAAGGCTGTCAGTAGGTCTAATGGAATGTTGTCTACTCAGGGGGGCCTTGTTTCGACTCAGGTCTTTCAGTGCTCTGTCAAACTCTTCACGCAATATCGTATCTCCCATTTCATCTTCACCTACATCCTTTTCTGTTTCCATAATATTGTCCTCAAGTGCATCACCCTTGTATAGACCCTCTATATACTCCTTCCACCTTTCTGCTTTCCCTTCTTTGCTTAGAACTGGGTTTCCATCAAATCTCTTGATATTCATGCAAGTGGTTCTCCTTTCTCCAAAGGTCTATTTAATTTTCCTGTAGGCAGTATCTATCTTACCCCTAGTGAGATAAGCCTCTACATCCTTACATTTGCCATCTAGCCATCCCTGCTTAGCCATTTTGCACTTCCTGTCGATCTCATTTTTGAGACGTTTGTATTCTTTTTTGCCTGCTTCATTTACTACATTTTTATATTTTCGCCTTTCATCAATTAAATTCAATATTTCTTCTGTTACCCAAGGGTTTCTACTAGCCCTCGTCTTTTTCACAGTTAGTTAAAAAGAAATGTCTATTTTTGAAACTCTGTGAAAGTAAATGGAACATCCAGCCCATTGCATGTCTGATTGGAAGGGGTTCCGTAGTACAAAAACTATAGACCTAAGAAAAGTGAAATTTATTTTTATTAGAATTACATAATTCCTTGTTTTAATAAATACACAGTGTTACCAATGGATAACTGCAAAACCTGAAACTTGTTTGCAGGAACAGATCAATAACTAAATGAACAGGATGCAGTAAGTAACTCTCAGAAATTCGAATACAGGTCTACTTCTTCACAAACTGGCTGTACAGTGTGATCTCACTTAACGAGCATGATTCGCTTCTGAGTCTTACCTGCAACGCAAAACACTCGTGCGAAACATTTTTCTGTAGGAATTGACATAAAAATAGGATACTGCATTGCATTCCCAAAAAAAAACTAAAACAATTTATAAAATACTAAATTATTGTGTAATACTGTACATAACTTTTTTACCAGAAAATTGTCAAAAGATGTTTGTCGTAACTCTTCAAAATGGGTGCTAATACAGAGAACGGCTAGTTGAGTGAAACATCTCTCTATGTATTGGTTAATGGGCAGCTCTATTGAATGTGTATTGGTTAACAACAACAAACCTAAAATGGAATTCCTAAGTAGGTATTTCGAGGCCATGAATTTACATGATTCTTCAAAGTTACGAGTGCTTGCAACGGTCTCACAGAGAATTTGCAGCATCATCAAGAAGGCCAGAGTGGAGGTACCGGAGAGAATAATTGCAACTTGAGGAGTGTCACCAACAGTACAGCTGAATACTGCATTGTTAGCGGCAATGCCATTTTTTGATGCCTCTAATGAACAGTGCAGAATGTCGTAAAACAGCAAATGACTTATTGCCTAACTATAGCAGCTGAAGAGCTCTATCTAGGTCATCAGGTGTTTTTTGAAATGCTTACCGAAGACAAAAAAAGCCACTGAACAGACTAATTATGCAAAACATTGCCTTTTACAAAATTACATGCTCGTAATGTGAATCGATCTTTATAGGAGGTGCTTGTGAAGCGAGGTTTGACTGTACTTCTTTTATCTTGATAACAATACTGATGTAAACATTTTGCTATTTATTATTCTGCGTTTTCTGTTATCTCACATTATTTCTATACAGCAGAGCGTAAGTCATACCACGAAGAGTAAAGTTAATAACAGTAATGGTATGGTTCAGTGATTATACGCAGCACTTTATCAGCACAACTGCAGTTTGATGAATCACTGATGTGTCTCATTTGTATTATTTAGAAACGTGCTTGGTACTTATAAGAATTTTATTGTTTTTAGCACTTTCTACTCATAGGGTGACACCAGCAATATCTGTCACAGGTTGCACTTAGCCATATAAAAGGAAGAAGGGTTGGAGGTCCTACAGTGCCATGGAAATACAACAGTTTTAGTGAGAAGGGTGTGCCTGTTTATTTATTAATAATTTGTCAAATTGTGGCTATATTTTTGAGATACAAATAACCACGTCACTTTGTAATTGAAACTTATTTCTCTTTGTAATTTTTATGTTCACTGTTGAAAAGAACTCTAATTCACGTAGGTAAGAAGTGGCAAATGTCATTAATAATTTCAAAGCTTCCCTTGCTGTGGATATTCTTCTTTTCTCTTCGTCTAGAGCACATCAATCTTTTGCAAACTAAATTCCATTTTAAGCATGCCACCAGCAGCACGCCTCGACATCTGTGTGAAAAAGGTGATTTTGATGTAGTGAACCCAAGCCTTCACAGATGATTCCAAACATTTGAGTTTGCAACATTTTATCCTTAATAGAGTTCACAATGTTCTTCAACTTTTTAAGCACGTTGTTGAAATCAGGAGGTAAAACTAAAATGTGTAATTGCAGTTTTGGCAGTCCCTTTTGGTCCAGTTAAAATTTTGATAATGTTTTTACGTTGTGTGTATGCCCCAGGACAACCGGGAAATCCGGGGAAAATTACTAATTTTTATCATCCAGCAGAACACTGAGAAGAACCTGGGAACTTTTTAGAATTCCATGTATTTTTTTGTTGTTTTACGTTTGAGTTATATTTTTATAATTTTGACTGGTAATAACTGATACTGTATCAAAGACTTTTACTTTAGCATACTACTTCAGCATAGTACTGCAGTAATAAAACAAATGAGAGAAAAACACCTATATAAAACTTAATTTGCAAAGAAAATGTGTTGTTTACAGCAACAAAACACAGTGTACAAACAAGTGTCTGCTGACAGCAAAATGTGTCTGAGGCCTTATGACGTAGGCAGTGCAGTACTTTGTAACAACAAACTGCTTTTGATGAATGTGATGTCACAACTGTTTACATAAGTTTTGTTTGATCTGTTACCAACAGGTTCACGTGCATGTGCAAAACTGAAGTCGTGTATGAGCAGCACCTTCTCCTGCTTTTCATTGCTTGAAGTCTAGCTTTTAGATATATAAGCAGTAGCTGCAAGCAGCCAAATGCCACCCGGAAAAATTTTTCTGGTGCGCCCAAGCTGCCAGATTCGCACATGTGCTGAGTGGTCAGAGTTGTACTGGGGAGTAGTCTCCGTGTGACCTGCGCTTGTTTCATGATTTTGCTGTTCCCTTCTTTGTTTACAGCTTTCATGTCAGGTGAAAATAAAACAGATGTCTGTGGCAGGGAGCTATCAAATGAATTAAAATACATTCACATAATTATGGAAGACTAAAATATGTTGTTAGTTTCAGTTTTCTGATTTTATTTTATTTCCAGGTTATTGGCAGTTAAGCTTTAATTGCTTTGCAGAACAATGCCATGACTTTTGTTGGTATGCTGAAGAAATTTGGCTTTCATTAATCTTTTCTGCAGAGACAGTCAATTCATTTGAAACTTACCAAAGTGTTTCATTTCACACTATTAGCTAGTTTCAAATGTTCCCTGAGCTTCAATTGCATGTTTTCATCTTCTGGCACGTATGGCATTATGCCATAATAAAGAACCAAACATCGGATAATACAGCAATAGTACTCCAAGAAAACTGGTTTATCAAAAACCACAATTAAAAGCTTTAGCAGAATTTTATATATCTGCCATCTGTGAATCACAATGTTTTTTGAGCACAAGACATGTTTGTCAACACTTGGCTGGTACCTCCTCTGGGCTCGACAATATTTCTTAATTTGTGTTTTTACATCTTAAATTTACAGAACACCATTCTTCAGTAAATTATAGACTGGCAGCATACCATGTCTTGTCATTGTAACCCCCCACAAGGCTTTATATTTACTCCAGGAGTAGAATATAAACTGCCAGTTATACAGTTTCTTGGTGTCAGAAGTAACTTTGTTAATTTTTATACAATTTGAAATAGTCAGGGAACACTTACTGTTCATACTTATGGTGTATAAAACAACTGTGTTTTTATTTTTGCAGACATTTTTATCACTTCTTACTAGCTTTTTTACAGTGCGGTATGGATGTACACTTGATTGGGAATGTTAGGTATTGCAGGAAAAAAAAGAAAGAAAAGAATTATATATTGTAAAGTTAAGACACAGCAAAATATTAGAGTACTTTGAGCTGTAGACTCAAGTTTTGAAATGAATATTGTGCCAAGGACTGCTTTTTAATTTTGCATTACTTATGTGGATAGGGTATGATAAAAAAATCACACTAAGTGAAGTAATTCCTTGTGTCCCCTCCAAACAACATGCTGCACATGGTCGTATGATGCCCCACTTCGCGTGAAATTCCAAACAAAAATCCAACGAAAGGTGTACGAGCAGAGCAGACACCTAGTAGAGGCTTCCTACATCATCATAGCTTTGCATCCACAGTAACACCTGTCTTTGGCTCTCTCTGGCAACTGCTCAAACCAACATATTTTTAACGGGTCATGGGAAAATATTGTGAATAATGGTTGGAGAAGCATTACTTTCAAAAATAATTTCCTTTTACACATGATTAATGATGTTATGTGTGAGAATGTTCTATGGTTTTCTTCAATCACAGGACATTTTACTCTCATTCAAAACTTAACACTTTGAGGACCAGACCAGACATTTATGTCATCATTTAAAATTTTACTGGCACATTTATGTTTGATAGATCTTAAAGAATAACACATTCAAAAGAAGACCAATATTATATGTGAAAGCTTAGCTTTTCATTTAAACTTTTTCTATTTGTGTCTTTCCACTATTTAACAGTGATTTTGCTATTGGCTGACTACATCACTTGTCCTATGCTCTCGATGTCTGTCGTCATGTTCTGACAAGATAGTGACGTGAGCTATTAGTGGCTGAGAAAAAGGCATCACAATCTTGATTCCAGTGCTTTGGAAACTAACATGCTGTGTTTGGTAAAATTTGTACTTATACTTTCTTAATTCAGAAATACACAGCACATGTATTGTTACCAAAACATTATTTTTTTCCTGGGTTTCGTTTTCTAAAGTGCCAGAGTGTTCTAGACCAGTGTCTTTCAAAGGATTGATAAGTTTTAAAGTTCCAAGGGAAAGTATGCTGTCACATAACATGGAGAAAGTGTATTTTCAACCAAGAAAATGTGTATTTTCGCCCAAGAAGAAGTGTATTTTTAATTGGAAAAAATGCTGGAATTTTTTTTACGTTGTCTACATATACAAGCTGTTTAAGCACTTGCTTTTCCTGCAGTTAGGGGCCGACTAATCTAAAAGTTCCCTTGTCTTCTTCAATATAAAATGAATAGTTACTGCTGTATCATCGTGTGCAGCAGCTTCCTGACTGTCACATCCCATTTGCGACTGTTTCACTTTTGTCAGCTTCAATAATTTCCTCTCCCATATCAAAATCATCATCAGATTCATTGCTTTTCAACTCAGCTTCTGAAATTTCTGTTAGTATTCGTAGTATTTCTTTATGATTCCTAACAGTATACTTTTCCTCGAAAAAATATACCCACAAAATAACAAATTAAAATGTAAGTAAGAATAAATATTGAAAATATGTGTAACAAATCATAAGCATATGAAATTGAACAAATACGTGGCTAGGTGCATGATGGGAATTGTACCACAGAGGCTGCATTGAAATTGACTGTGTTGTTCTAAGCACACAATGGCAATATCTGGTTTCAAATGAGGTCATCCACATTCCATATATGATGAAGGTTGTATGCTAGAATCTGTGAAAACCAGATGCAATAATCAGTCATTGGACACTCGGAAAACAAAAATTTGGAGTTGAGTTTGTATGCCATGGTGTGACCATCGTAGAGTTCAATGAATAGTTGACCATGCACTGGATTGGTATGCACCTTCAGAACATTTCATGACAGGAGAGGTCCTCCATGGTATACTGTCTCTGCGATGAAACTTCTAAAGAAACAGAGATACCGCTTAGCAGGAATAAAAGCATAGGACAGGAAATAGAGAGACAGAAAGAAACTGAACGTAGCAAAGCAAAAGCAGAAATGCTTAACTCTGTTTTCAAATGTTCTTTTAAAAAGAACAACCCATGAGTTTTATCACAGATTAATTCTCATACCACTGAAGAAGGGCTGGTACCAAAAGATGAACACAGGGTGAAAACATTGGAGAAGGAATACCAACAAAAGAAACTCCAAGCAAAGAGAATTGTGAAAGAAGGAAATGAGAAGAGTTGGGAAATATTCACCCAGAAACTAGAGCTGGATGGCAAAGGGAACCAAAAACTGCTATATGGGTTATCGAAAAGTAAAAGATCTGATAGAGAAGACATAAAAGCGATTGAAACAGAGGATGGGGATATTATCAGGGACATGGAAGGTATCGGAGAATAGTTGAAGAATTATTTTGAAATCTTACTGAATGGAGAAGGTGCACAAGAAAGTGACACTGAAATCATTGAATTAGAGGAAGAGCAGGATCCAATCTCTTGGTTAGAGACTGAGAATTCCCTGAAGCAGATGAAAAGAGGGAAGGCGGCTGAAGTAGATGAGCTGACAGCGGATATGAGTAAAGCAGCAGGAATCCATGGAATACAGTGTTTACACCGGGTGCTGGGGGTGATATGGAAAGAAAACAAAGTGCCAGATGAATGGAAAAAAGGAATCATTGTTCAAGAAAGGTAGTAGAAAGAAATGCACCAACTACTGAGGAATTACACTGTTATCACACTGCCTTTAAGATAATGGATAAGGTCATAGAAAAAAGATTGTGGAAAATTCTAGAACACCAATTAGAGGGACAACAGCATGGGTTCAGAAGTAATAGGGGAACAATAGACCTCATTTTCTCCCTCCATCAGTTAATTGGAGAAATTGTGGGAAAAAGGAAAGGACTTGATAATAGTATTCATGGATTTGGAAAAAGCATGTGACAGTGTACCAAGGAATAAAATATGGGAATGCTTGAGAAAACATAATGTTCCTGATTCATTAATTAAAAAAGTCCAGATGCTGTATGATGGTTGTGAGTGCAGTGTACAAGTAGGAAGTGGCAGATCAAAATGGTTTAAGACAAAGAGAGGTGTTCAGCAAGGCAGTTTGCTCTCCCCTTTACTCTTTATTACATTTATGGACACAATCATGAAAAAAATCAAGGAAGAAGAAAATGAAGATTTCAACACTTTCGTTTTTGCTGATGACATCACCATTTGGGGAGAGACAGAAATGGAAGTTCAGAGGAGACTGGACTACTGGAACACAAAATTTAAAAAATTCAAGTTAACTGTGAGTTGGTACAAGACAGTGGCAATGAAGATGAGCAGGACACCCACACCTTGTCACATCATACTGGAGGGGGAGAAGGTTGAATGTGTGAAAAGCTTCAATTATCTGGGTAGCATCATATCACTTGATGGAAGTTCCAAACTAGAAGTCTTAAACAGAATAACAAAAGGATCTAGCCTCTTCCACCAAGTATGAAATCTAATCTGGGACAAGGAAGTCCCTCAAAGAGCCAAACAAACCCTGTATAAAACTTATCTCCTGCCAGTCATGATGTATAATCTAGGGGCCTGTGTCATAAATAAGAGAGAAGAGAGTCAAATACAAGCATGTGAAATGAAGTTCCTTCGGTCAGCTCTACAAAAAACTAGGAGAGACAGAGTCAGGAATGATTATATAAGGAGAGACCTGCAGATGACATTGACTACAGAGGAGAGAATGAGTGCTTCGAAATTGAGGTGGTTCGGTCATGTGAAGCGAACGCACCTGACTCGAACTCCACGCCAGTATTTGGAGATTGAGGTACTAGGAAGAAGACCAATTGGGTGGCCTAGAAAGAGATGGACACGTCAGGTTAAGGAAGATCTCAAGAGGAGAGGAGTAACATGGGATGTAGTGGAGAGGGAAAGCTATACCAGGACAGAAACCAATGGAGGCATATCATTCACAAAGTTCCTACCCGGCTCGCTGGAAGGAAATCTTGATGATGATGATGACCACTGAAGAGATGAATGAAACAGATATTAGTGTCAGTAGTGTTTAGAAACAGCTGAAATTGATAAAATTTAACAAAGCCCTAGGGTCTGGTCGAATCCATGTCAGATTCTATCCCCAATTTGCAGATGAGTTAGCCCCTCAGTTAAATGTAATCTGTCATAGATAACTTGAACAAAAAAACCATGCCCAGTAGATGGAAGAAAGCACAGGTCACAAGACTGGTAGCAGAAGCAAGCTACAAAAGTACTGTTCGGTATCCTTGACATTGATTTGCTGTGGAATCGTAGAACATGTTCTGAGCTCAAATATAATGAGGTATCTTGAACAAATTGACTTCCTCCCATACCAGCCAGCACAGATTCTGAAATTACTGGTCATGTGAAACCCAGCTTGCACTTTCCTCACATGACCTCCTGAAAGCCGTGTATCAAGGCATTCAGGTAGATGCAGTAGTTCTTGTTTTTTGAGAAGCATTTGAGTTAGTACTGCACCTCCACTTATCATCAAAAGTACAGTTGCATGGTGTATTAGATAAAATTTGTGACTGAACTGAGGACTTTTTGCTAGGGAGGATGGAGCATGTTATCTTGGATGGAGAGTCACCATCAGATGTAGAAGTAACTTTAGGTGTGACCCAGGGAAGTGTGTTGGAACCCTTGCTGTCTGTATTGTATATCAGTGACCTTGCAGACATTATTAATAGTCACCTCAGACTTTATGCAGATGAAGCAGTTAACTATAATGAAGTACTATCTTATAGGAGCTGCATAAATATTTAGTCAGATCTTGATAAGATTTTAAAGTGGTTCAAAGATTGGAAGCTTGCTTTAAATGTTCAGAGACGTAAAATAGTGCCCTTAACAAAATGAAAAAAAAAACATAGTATCTTATGACTAAAATCTCAATGAGTCACTGTTGGAATTAGCCAACTCATACAAATACCTGGGTGTAACGCTTTGTAGGTATATGAACTGGAAAGATCACATAGGCCCAGTCGTGCGTAAAGCAGGTGGTAGACTTTGGTTTATTAGTAGAATATTGGGCAGGTGCAATAGGTCTGCGAAGGTGATTGCTTACAGATCACTCATGTGACCATTCTAGAATATTGCTCAAATATGTAGGACTAACAGCGGATCTTTAACGTTTACAGAGTAGGGCAGCACAAATGGTCACAGGCATGTTTGACCTTTGGGGGAGTATCACAGGGATGGTGAAGAAACTGAGCTGGCAGGCTGTTGAAGATTGACGTAAACTGTCTTAAGAAAGTCTACAAACAAAGTTTCAAGAACTGGCTTTAGTACCCTACAAATATACTTACAAACCCCTAAATATCACTCCATAGATATTGCAAGGATGAGATTAATTACAGCATCCACAGAGGCATTGAAATAATCTTTCTTCCCTGCTCCATACATGTGAATGGAACAGGAAGAAGCCCTAAAAGCTGGTGCAATGGGATGACATACACTCTGCCATGCACTTCACAGTGGTTTACAGAGTATAGATATAGATGTGTGTGGTAGGATTAAGATCAGTTGTATCCTGACATGATGTAAGTGGCGTAACTTCGACTTTATCTTTGCTGTGTACACAAAAGTTTTATTTAGTCACTTTCTTTGTCTGTGCTGTTTGAGTTAAAGTTATACGTGTAAAAAAGATCTGTGGATGAGCTCTAAACTAGAAGACAAATCTGGAAATATAATTTTAAAAATTGTTAAATTTTATTGTGTATTAATAATGTCTATTTTCTTACAGTTCAAGTATGCAAAGATTTCATCTGCGGTGAATGGAAATGTGAAGAAGGGAGTCATCTTCTCAACATATTCAGCACTTATAGGTGAATCATCTCAGTCTGGTGGAAAATATAAAACTAGATTGAAGCAGTTGTTGCAATGGTGTGGCGATGACTTTGATGGGCCAGTGGTGTTCGATGAGTGCCATCGTGCCAAGAATTTGTGTCCTGTTGGTTCCTCGAAACCAACCAAGACTGGCCTTACGGTATGTCTCTACTATCTGCTTTTTGCCTCACAGAAGGCTAAACAAATGCACATACTCAATATACTAATTGAATGAAAAGAATATTTCAGTAGACAAAGGAATTTGTTGCATGCTTTATGAACATTTCTTGTAATGTATTCAATGTGTATTAGAATGATCACAACAGAAATACAGTTCATTTATGTTACAATTTCCCACCAAGTTCTAGACTGCTTCTTTTACTTTAACATTAATATTATTGTTATTGATGACATAGATTTTTAATATTTGTCATTGCCTATGTTATTGACACTCCAATGCCAATACAAAGTTTTGTGTGGGGTGTGGACACTCTCCTTTAAACCAATAACATTTTGGGCTTTTAAAGCAAACATTTTAATAATTTGGAAATACTGACATGCATAAAGCATCCTATTCTCAGGTTGGATACCAAAGTTGTTCTGTTAACAGAGACAGGCTTGTCATTTGCACTTCAACTGCTTTCATACCTGGATCAGTTGCTTTTCTTGTTCCCAGTATACTATTCAGTAACAGAAGATACTTTTCATCTACTGGCATTGTTCCTGGGTTAGTGCAAAATTGTAATACAAATTTTCTCTTGTCATTAGTTTGAGTATGTTAAAATATTTGAATATTCATTCTTATCACTTGATGTAAAAATAAAGCCTAATGGGCACCAATGGATTAAGTAGTTACTGTTATATTTTAAACAGTTAGTCATATTCCAGAATTAGATTTTCACTCTGCAGTGGAGTGTGCACTGATATGAAACTTCCTGGCAGATTAAAACTGTGTGTCGGACCGAGACTTGAACTCGGGACCTTTGCCTTTTGCGGGCAAGTGCTCTATCATCTGAGCTACCCAAACATGACTCACACCCCATCCTTACAGCTTTACTTCTGCCAGTACCTTGTCTCCTACCTTCCAAACTACACAGCTCCTATCCTGCGAACCTTGCAGAACTAGCAATCTTGAAAGAAAGGATATTGTGGAGACATGGCTTAGCCAGATGTTTCCAGAATGAGATTTTCACTCTGCAGTGTTGATATTAAACTTTCTGGCAGATTAAAACTGTGTGCCGGACCGAGACTCGAACTCGGGACCTTTGCCTTTCACGGGCAAGTGCTCTACCGCTGAGCTACCCAAGCACGACTCACACCTCGTCCTCACAGCTTTACTTCTGCCAGTACCTCATCTCCTACATTCCACACTTCACAGAAGACGAAGTATTTGCAGAAGTAAAGCTGTGAGGACGGTGCGTGAGTTGTGCTCGGGTAGCTCAGACAGTAGAGCCCTTGTCCGCAAAAGGCGGAAGTCCCAGGTTCGAGTCTTAGTCCGACACACCGTTTTAATCTGCCAGGAAGTTTCAGTTAATCATATTGTTGCTAATTATAACTTATATTGCAAGACAAAGGTTCTCCATAAATTACACAATGCATTTTTGTCTGAAATTTCATAGTCAAAAGAAGATTGGGAAATGGACAAACGGGGTATCACTTCGAACAGTGTGGATCTAATTCCGAAAAAAAAGGGGTTTATTTGATTGAAAGTAATTGGAGTTTTTAAGAAAAATCTAGCAAATAAATATCCTCTAGGACATCTCACTTGCTTTTCTAATATATATAGTTGTAATAATAATAGAATACTGATTATTGTTGTAATATATTGTACTTCTAGCTTTCTGAACAAAACACGAGAGTAAAAAATAAAAAGAATAGAAAAAATGTCAAATGTTTTGTGTAATGACTTGCCTAAAAGTCAGAAATAAAATAGAGTAGAGAAATATTTGACGTGCCTTTGAATGAAGTACAGAATTTAAAGCTCAGTTTTTAACTTATAATCAAGAAAGAGGAGAGTTGTCTGGCTGATTTAGTATACCGTGCAGGCTGCTTTGGTGTGGTCTTTACAGATTTCTATCACCTGTGCTCGAAGGTGTAAAAAAGCTCCAAAAATTTTTGAATAGAGAATCCTTAAACTATCAGGAAAGAGAATGTGTATGGCACAAGAAGTAACATATCTGTGCAAGTGCTGTCGCCACCATTGTTCTTATCCACTCCCTTTTCCCAGTAAAAAAAGAATATAAAAATTATAATAAATTGTAACCATAAATCAGAGTGCAGTTAGTTGAAGAATTTTACTTAGTACTCTTTCTACATGGCTAGTGTAGGAGCCTTCCATCTGCTACAGTTTCTTGTTTACGAGTTTTAGTATTTAAGTACTTGATTTTTGCAAAGCAACGTGAACCATGGTTTTCCCTCAGTGTTGGAAGGGCTGTTCATAAAAATTTATGTTTCCTTTTCCGCTCTACTGAGATTTACACTTTGTTGTATTCTTCTCCTTTTGCTTTAGTTGCATACAGTCCCCCCCATGAACCATGGACCTTGCCGTTGGTGGGGAGGCTTGCGTGCCTCAGCGATACAGATCACCGTACCGTAGGTGCAACCACAATGGAGGGGTATCTGTTGAGAGGCCAGACAAATGTGTGGTTCCTGAAGAGGGGCAGCAGCCTTTTCAGTAGTTGCAAGGGCAACAGTCTGGATGATTGACTGATCTGGCCTTGTAACAATAACCAAAACGGCCTTGCTGTGCTGGTACTGCGAACGGCTGAAAGCAAGGGGAAACTACAGCCGTAATTTTTCCCGAGGGCATGCAGCTTTACTATATGATTAAAGGATGATGGCGTCCTCTTGGGTAAAATATTCCGGAGGTAAAATAGTCCTCCATTCGGATCTCCGGGCAGGAACTACTCAAGATAACGTCATTATCAGGAGAAAGAAAACTGGCATTCTACGGATCGGAGCGTGGAATGTCAGATCCCTTAATCGGGCAGGTAGGTTAGAAAATTTAAAAAGGGAAATGGATAGGTTGAAGTTAGATATAGTGGGAATTAGTGAAGTTCGGTGGCCGGAGGAACAAGACTTCTGGTCAGGTGACTACAGAGTTATAAACACAAAATCAAATAGGGGTAATACAGGAGTAGGTTTAATAATGAATAGGAAAATAGGAATGCGGGTAAGCTACTACAAACAGCATAGTGAACGCATTATTGTGGCCAAGATAGATACGAAGCCCACACCTACTACAGTAGTACAAGTTTATACGCCAACTGGCTCTGCAGATGACGAAGAAATTGAAGAAATGTATGATGAAATAAAAGAAATTATTCAGATTGTGAAGGGAGACGAAAATTTAATAGTCATGGGTGACTGGAATTCGAGTGTAGGAAAAGGGAGAGAAGGAAACATAGTAGGTGAATATGGATTGGGGCTAAGAAATGAAAGAGGAAGCCGCCTGGTAGAATTTTGCACAGAGCACAACATAATCATAGCTAACACTTGGTTTAAGGATCATGAAAGAAGGTTGTATACATGGAAGAACCCTGGAGATACTAGAAGGTATCAGATAGATTATATAATGGTAAGACAGAGATTTAGGAACCAGGTTTTAAATTGTAAGACATTTCCAGGGGCAGATGTGGACTCTGACCACAATCTATTGGTTATGACCTGTAGATTAAAACTGAAGAAACTGCAAAAAGGTGGGAATTTAAGGAGATGGGACCCGGATAAACTGAAAGAACCACAGGTTGTACAGAGTTTCAGGGAGAGCATAAGGGAACAATTGACAGGAATGGAGGAAAGAAATACAGTAGAAGAAGAATTGGTAGCTTTGAGGGATGAAGTAGCGAAGGCAGCAGAGGATCAAGTAGGTAAAAAGACGAGGGCTAGTAGAAATCCTTGGGTAACAGAAGAAATATTGAATTTAATTTATGAAAGGAGAAAATATAAAAATGCAGTAAATGTAGCAGGCAAAAAGGAATACAAACGTCTCAGAAATGAGATCGACAGGAAGTGCAGAATGGCTAAGCGGGGATGGCTAGAGGACAAATGTAAGGATGTAGAGGCCTATCTCACTAGGGGTAAGATAGACACTGCCTACAGGAAAATTAAAGAGACCTTCGGAGATAAGAGAACGACTTGTATGAATATCAAGAGCTCAGATGGAAACCCAGTTCTAAGCAAAGAAGGGAAAGCAGAAAGGTGGAAGGAGTATATAGAGGGTCTATACAAGGGCGATGTACTTGAGGACAATATTATGGAAATGCAAGAGGATGTAGATGAAGATGAAATGGGAGATATGATACTGCGTGAAGAGTTTGACAGAGCACTGAAAGACCTGAGTCGAAACAAGGCCCCCGGAGTAGACAACATTCCATTGGAAGTCACAGCTGCAAAATACTAACACGAATTCTTTACAGACGAATGGAAAAACTAGTAGAAGCCAACCTCGGGGAAGATCAGTTTGGATTCCGTAGAAACACATAAGACAATACTGACCCTATGACTTATCTTAGAAGATAAAGGAAAGGCAAACCTACATTTCTAGCATTTGTAGACTTAGAGAAAGCTTTTGACAATATTGACTGGAATACTCTCTTTCAAATTCTAAAGGTGGCAGGGGTAAAATACAGGGAGCAAAAGGTTATTTACAATTTGTACAGAAACCAGATGGCAGTTATAAGAGTCGAGGGACATGAAAGGGAAGCAGTGGTTGGGAAGGGAGTAAGACAGGGTTGTAGCCTCTCCCCGATGTTGTTCAATCTGTATATTGAGCAAGCAGTAAAGGAAACAAAAGAAAAATTCGTAGTAGGTATTAAAATTCATGGAGAAGAAATAAAAACTTTGAGGTTCGCCGATGACATTGTAATTCTGTCAGAGACAGCAAAGGACTTGGAAGAGCAGTTGAACGGAATGGACAGTGTCTTGAAAGGAGGATATAAGATGAACATCAACAAAAGCAAAACAAGGATAATGGAATGTAGTCTAATTAAGTCGGGTGATGCTGAGGGAATTAGATTAGGAAATGAGACACTTAAAGTAGTAAGGGAGTTTTGCTATTTGGGGAGCAAAATAACTGATGATGGTCGAAGTAGAGAGGATATAAAATGTAGACTGGCAATGGCAAGGAAAGCGTTTCTGAAGAAGAGAAATTTGTTAACATCCAGTATTGATTTAAGTGTCAGGAAGTCATTTCTAAAGTATTCGTATGGAGTGTAGCCATGTATGGAAGTGAAGCATGGACAATAAATAGTTTGGACAAGAAGAGAATAGAAGCTTTCGAAATGTGGTGCTACAGAAGAATGCTGAAGATTAGATGGGTAGATCATATAACTAATGAGGAAGTATTGAATAGGATTGGGGAGAAGAGAAGTTTGTGGCACAACTTGACCAGAAGAAGGGATCGGTTGGTAGGACATGTTCTGAGGCATCAAGGGATCACCAATTTAGTATTGGAGGGCAGCGTGGAGGGTAAAAATCGTAGAGGGAGACCAAGAGATGAATACACTAAGCAGATTCAGAAGGATGTAGGTTGCAGTAGGTACTGGGAGATGAAAAAGCTTGCACAGGATAGAGTAGCATGGAGAGCTGCATCAAACCAGTCTCAGGACTGAAGACCACAACAACAACAACAACAACAACAGCATACAGTGTGAATCTACCATAAATGCTGATAGCATAAGAGAAAAGTATAATGAGGAATGGAGTAGGAGAGTGACAGAACCCAACATTGTTCAACATCTGTTGGAATACATGATGTACTAAGGTGCGAGGCATAACTAAAAAATAAAATATTAATGAGCCCCAAGGAGAGAAGAAATGGGAGGAGAGGACGTTAGTGAAATGGAAGTGAGTCCAAGAGTGTAACAGGTTGAGGCATTTTAAGATGGAGAGTGAGTTATGATGCCCGCAATTCACGGAAACTAATGCAGAGTAGGAAGATCCAGATGCCTTGTGTAGTGTAGCAGGTACTCAGGTCTATTGAGTCAAGCCACAGAACCAGCTCTGCGATTGAGTACTGCACATCCGAAAGGTACACAGTTCTTCTGTGTTCGTTCATGTATTCTGCAAGTTTGGCGGCAGCATCATTATCTAGAAAGCTGTGCAGTGAACTTGTCGGCTACTAAATGATTTGAGTAATTTCTTGTATTGCTCTGCCTTCAATTGGCATTGGTAAGGCTTGAGAAGGGCCTCTGCCATCTGTTTAAATAAAACAGTTTAAGTTGTTGATGTTCGTGCACTTCCTTAATGTAGCAAATAATTACGCATTTTTTAATATGCTGCAGGACACTGCTTCAATGTAGAAATTAAAATAGTCATCTTTTCTGTATACATTTGTGGCAGTCGTTGTCTTCAAGGAGATTCTCGAGGTCCTCTGGTCATTTTAATAGCGAATAAGAAAACTAATAGCTGATCATTTTCAGAAATATTGATTTGCGTAGATCAATACAGTTTGAACAGTATTCCTACTTCCGCTATAAGCCAAAACCTTTTTCCAAAGCTCTCCAATTGAGACACAAATGCATAATAAAGAGGCTGTGACCACAGCACAATGTAACATACGTTACTGTATTATTCTGACTGAGATAACTTTGGTGCCAGGTGCTGGTATTTATAATAAATTGAATCATCAATTGTTGAAACCAAATTAAGCCATTTTTTTACACTTTACAGGATAAACAAAAAACTGAATACTGCCACATGTATTATTGCTACATTACTGGAATTTTTCAGAACTGTGACTTCATTCTGATTCTATTGAGAGAAAAATAATTAACTTAGAGTACGCCATTTCGATATTTAATGATTTGAAAGTTTTGTGACTTAATAAATGAAAAGCACCAGTTTGCTTATTTGGTTTCAACAATTTACAAACATATTTTTTGCTTTTTTAGGATTTAATTGTATGAACACTTCATATTACATTAGCATGGTCTGACTAACTAGAAAAAACTAAATTATTTTAGCAGCAATAATGATTTAGTGCACGTTAGTCAACCACTGGCCAAGAAAGCACTTTTTCGTAGAGTGATCTCTTTGCAGCAGGCATGTATTCAATGACTTTCTTCATATCTGCCGTCTTCATTCTGGAAATAAGTACTTGGTATGCTGGGTAGGCCATTGGAATGCTGTCCATTAATTCTAGAAAGATGTGCTCATGTCTTTTTCTTAAGTGACAAAGACTTTATATCGTCATGAATGAGTGCAAGGGTATTGTTGTGTCTTCTTCTTGTTTGGGTTTTTCCCACGTTTTTCAACAGACGTGATTCCCTTAAGTAGCAGTTTACAGATTCGAAATGTGTGCGAATTTGTCACTGCACCTATATTCAGGAAAGCTTTCTTGCAAATATTTTTGCTTTCAATTCCAATCATTATATGGTAAAGGAATGTTGCATCCCTACAGTTTTCACAACATTCTGTATCAGTTTTCTGAGGACGCCTCTGCTTTACTCCCTTTGCTCCAATAAGGTGCTGCAGATGTAAGTCTGGGCGTCATTGGTAGTAAGATCAAGAAATTTTGCCAAAATATTATTATGTTTCATTACGTCAATGGAGTCATAACATTTCATTCTGCAGCTGAAAGGAAATTAATAATATGTGATTGGTATTTCTGGAAATATGGATATTATTTACGTTTATACAGTTTCCTACAGTTGTTCCAAGGAAGATTGATATTTAACTGCAAGATTCTCTAACTGCTTTCCCTGGAACATAATCACCTCTGTAATTTCCATAAGACAGGCCTTTGGTGTGAGCTGTCTTTACCTTACTTCTATCATAATCTGCACTACTATTCTTCCTTTCTGGAGCCATAGTAATACAACCAACTGCCGCTCAGTGAACATTAACAGTGACTGTTAGTGGCACAACAAAGGAAGTGGATAATTTTATCAAAGATGTGTAGTATTAGAGAAAAACAGATTTTGCCTGGTAATGAGCAGCATCTGCTGAAACGAAATAAGTCAGTGACTTATTTGGTTTCAAGAACAAACAGCATGAAGTGCACCACACACCACGTTTTCTACCATTTGTAGGAGCATGATGTGCTTCATTTCAACACCAAATGATAGATTATATCTTAAAAGTACTATTCCATGAAAAAAATTAAAACTGAAAATTTTGACTTATTTGTTTCGACAATTTGCGATTCAATTGTGTTTGCTAGAACATACTAGGACAATGCTATCAAATTAATTTACTTATTTAACTCCTGATAATTACAAACAGTGAAAAGGTATAAACAAAGAGCACTATTGATTTTTAAAAAGCCTGCAAACCATACTTGTGAGGGTAAAAAGTTTAAATAATACCAAAATAACAATAAAAATCCAGGGTGGAATAATGACAAAATAATGAAAAGGATAGGTTGTTACTCACCATATAGCATAGATGTTGGGTTGCAGATAGACAGGGGCGGTGGCAAGGGGGGGGCTATAGGCCGGTCGTCTCCCCCCCCTCCCAATGGAGTATCATATTTCATTGGATAAAATGACTTCAAAAATCAGCGAATATATTACTCCAACAGATTCAATCTTTTTTTTTTTTTAATAATTATGTAGCGATATAGGTTACAATGTATTTCAAACACATTTTAACAAAAGTATAAGAGTGAAAAGTAGCTTACTATCTAAACCAAGAAATATCATTTAACTTAAAACAGACGTCTTATTATTTATTAAAACACATTTTGTACCCTGAACTCCAAAATAGTTATCAAAAACTTCTTTAAGCAACAGTAAATTTTACCAATTTTTGTTGTGCCTATCTGCGACTAGGGAATAATAAAATACTGCTGGATACACAGTGGAACATATTGAGAAATTCGTATGTACACATCGTTTCTTGGAAGTGAAACATTATTAAATTGAAAGTAAATATGATGTCTTTGGCGTGCTACTGTTCTTCAAAATAAATTTATATTCTTGAACTGTTTTATTGTGTAATGAAGGGGATGGCTGTTATCCTGTGACTTTGTTCGGTTGTCAAACGTCATAAACAAACATGAAATTTGCATAGCCTGGTTGTGGTCTTTTAGAGGCTGGAGTTAGTAAGAGTGAAAAATTTCTGTAGGGATGTTGCCCGTGGGGGAATGGGGGGGGGGGGGGGGGGTGAGGAAGACAAAAGCTGGAGGAATTATTCACCATGAGGCCAGGACACGAAAATATCATCATTTAACCTGTACAAAGTAAGTAGTGCAGCTGCTGTGTGTTGAAGAATGCCTGTTCTTTGTGTGGCCCAGGATAAGTTTGTTACAGAGCAGTATCACCTGGGTTTCTGTAGCTGCTTTCTGATTTATTGATGGGTCTGGCTCTCGGAGATGAGTAAGTTATGGATGGAGATGAAATTGGCTAGTGTGATAATGATCAAAGTTTTGAATATAATAGAGGGAAACATTCCACGTGGGAAAAATATATCTAAAAAGAAAGGTGATGAAACTTACCAAACAAAAGTGCTGGCAGGTCGATAGACACACAAACAAACACAAACATACACACAAAATTCTAGCTTTTGCAACCAATGGTTGCCTCGTCAGGAAAGAGGGAAGGAGAAGGAAAGACAAAAGGATATGGGTTTTAAGGGAGAGGGTAAGGAGTCATTCCAATCCCGGGAGCGGAAAGACTTACCTTAGGGGGAAAAAAGGACAGGTATACACTCGCACACACACACATATCCGTGTATGTGTGGATGGATATGTGTGTGTGTGCGAGTGTATACCTGTCCTTTTTTCCCCCTAAGGTAAGTCTTTCCGCTCCCGGGATTGGAATGACTCCTTACCCTCTCCCTTAAAACCCATATCCTTTTGTCTTTCCTTCTCCTTCCCTCTTTCCTGACGAGGCAACCATTGGTTGCGAAAGCTAGAATTTTGTGTGTATGTTTGTGTTTGTTTGTGTGTCTATCGACCTGCCAGCGCTTTTGTTTGGTAAGTTTCATCACCTTTCTTTTTAGATATATGATCAAAGTTTTTGAATCATAATTGGTAGGCTTCAAAGCGTATTTATTTTAGGTACTAGGTATGTGGATCAAGAGAACCGAAAGAGTGTATGAAGCAGTTGCGATAGTTTGTATGGGGTCGAAGGGACTTTTTTTATTTTGTGCAGCTCAGTTTAGATGGAAGGAACAGTGACTGTGTGATATCTATACAGCATTATTGGCTGGGAGTTCCATGGTGGGGAGTCGGGCCGCCTGTTTAGTGTCCTTTATCTGACTTCGGTGACTTGCACATTGATGTCAGTGATGAAATGGTGACAAAGTCACACACACACACACACACACACACACACACACACACACACACACAGACAGAGTCCTGAGCAGAGAGAATCCCCTATCCTGCCAGAAATTGGACCTGGAACCCCACGATCGAGAGTTGACACCGCTGACCACTAGTTCAAGAGCAGCTGACTACGGCGCGGTGCCCAGTAGCTGACGCAGCTTCCGGATCATGTGCTCACTTCCCTCAGTTATCTCTGGAGAAGAACCTTTGCTTGCAGGGGGGTGCCTTCGGAATGCCAATCATGTGGGACTCAGCTGGCTTAAGGTTTGAGGTTTTGGAGGGAATACTGAAAGTACTGAATTTCTGGAACCCCTGTGAAGGAACAGTTTCCCATGAACACTGTAAATGTGACTGAAGAAAGCAAATAAGACAGCTAAAATACTGAAGATTGCTGAATAAAAAAGTATGATCGTCCTTTGGTGTGTAGCATTAGTTTTCTTTATCTTTTTAGCAACATTTTTTCTTGTTAGTTAACGACAAAAAAGATAGCTATAGTTTGTTGTCAGCTATCTTTTTGTTGTAGTCTTTGTTGAATTATTGTTGCCTTACTTATTATTTTTTATTTAATTTTTTTAAAACGAGTGTTGCTGTTACATATTGTTAAACTAAAGATATGTGTATGCTTATTATATTATGTAGATTCATATATATGCTGGACGCACTAAACTGAATGAGCTGAGTGGAAGATGACATACTCCCTCAGATAGAAAAGTTAAGTTTTTATGAGGATGCTTTCTGAAATTTGAGTGATACGTCAGTAGCAATGTGTTTTGTATCAAATTGGTGCGAGTGAGAAACTTATACATACTGAAAAATTGTACTGGACTCCAAACAGTTCTGATGTAATTGTATGTAGTCTGTATTTTTTGTGGCAGTTGCATACTTCTTAACTTCAGCTCAAGTAACGGTTGTCTGGTCACTGTTACTTTGGATGTGATACATTGAAACTGCGGGAATGTGATGGTCAATGATTAGGGAGGAGTGTGAGTATATGACACAACTACACAGTTTTGATCTAATTCGCTGCTATATATCGATGAACATCGTCAGAGAGAACCGTTTTCTTCAGGTGTACGGGAACAGGTAATAAGCAATGTCTGCCTGCAGTACCGTGGAATGATAATAAGGGAGCAATGATGTTCAGGGGTAAATGAAAATAATTTCAGCATGTAGGGTGAAATTGGGCCTTTGGTGAAAAGTGTTAGAAATACTTTGACAGACTAAGAATACAGAGAGCTTGTAAGAGAATGTATGAAAGTTACCAAAATGCTCAATCAAAAAGCATCGCAGGTACCTATGGAGATGATTTAGTTGCAGAATATGAATATACACATTGATAATATTTCTTCAAATATATGTAACAAATTTTGCATACATGAAGCATGCTGTTAGTGTGGCTTTTCACTATACACTGTTTTTCATTATGGGACAGTTACAATTTCCAGAAAAGTTGAAAGCTTTCAGCATGAGTAGCCCAGTTGCATTATTTATTTTGTTGAAGCCAGAAGAAATATGGCAACATTTGTCTTCCTTTTGATTTGCTCAGAAGATTACTTTTGTAGTAACTACTCCTTAATATTACTTTTTACAGGTCCTGGAGCTGCAAAATAAACTTCCAAAAGCACGTGTAGTGTACGCATCTGCTACTGGAGCATCTGAACCTCGGAACATGGCGTATATGACACGTTTAGGTATCTGGGGGGAGGGCACGCCCTTCAATGAGTTTAATGACTTTATCTCAGCAGTTGAAAAGCGGTAAGAGAAAGTTATAGTGTCATAAGTTTAATGTAAGTACTTTGTAACTCATTAACCCACAACACATTCTTCAAGAAATACATTTGAATAACGTAAAACTTTGTACGTACTGGGTGTAGTTTTTCACTCCTCTGTCATTATCCTCAAGAAAGACAGTTTGCGTTAATGTATTTGGGAATTTTCAGAGTAAAACAGAAAAGAGCAAAGTATGATTCTTTCAGGAGTTGTAGTTTTCGAGATGGTTGAGCTAATATTATATTAATGCCTGAGTACTCTGTGTAAATGTTTTGCCCGGGTGGAAATGTTGAGATAAGAGGGAAAGCTCTCCCAGAAAACTGCACATATTGTTAGCCTGTTTCTCCTACTAAAAATAGTCTTTGAAGACTTTTTGTGAGATTTCTAGCAGTTGGTAGCTGACAGAAGCTCACTATAGAATATTGATAACCTGTGCAAAAGCAGTACAAAAAATAAAACTATAATTTAGAAGTGAATATTGCATTTATTGACACCTGCCCCTCTGAGGAAGAAATTGACTGTGCAAGTTATTTTACGACACACTCAGCGCAAATGTACCATATACTAACGTATTTTTGAATCTGTTATGTTTCAGGCCATTGGCTATATTTAGTAGCAATGATGTTAGGGAAATGCAGGTGATTGTCAGCAATTCAAACACACTGGATGTAAACTGCCCTTGTATACTACTATGTTTCGTCAGTGTATTCACTCAAGTGTACTGCAATCAGTTGAGTGCGAGCAGTTTGCTGCATCAGATACACAGGCAACTTTGTATCTAAACCAATGTGCACCACTGTGTCCTATATATGCAGGGAACTACAGTATATGTAATGCTTGTTCTGAAAAGGATGAATGACTCAAATCAAACATAATTATTTTTTTAATTATGGTAGTTTCATGGTCCCTTGTCAGTTTCTCTCACTGCAACATAACTTATCCTACTTATTCACATAAATCAGTTTTTCTTTCAACTATTTCATGATCCAAATATTTCAATCATTTAACTATCTCACCTGAAATTGTTCAAGACTACTTCTGATGTTTGACTGTTAGACACAATCGCCCAAGAGATCAGTTTTGCCACATGCTGCTAATTGATGCTATACATGTATCACTCTGCAATCTTCAAACTGCTGAAAATTCACAATTATACATAATTTTTCATCACAAAATTACTTCTCACATATATTCTGCAAGGGTCACCTTTTCCTGGGGTGGAAACCTCTGTCACAGTGAAGGATGTGGAACCCGTGTGATGTCACCAGATGCAATAAAAAGTGATTCGTATTACTTCATTTATTTCACTGAATACATCTCATCTCTGTAACTTCAGCGGCAGCTGGCGACTTAGCGAGCCAATGAGGAATCTGCTGAACCCGGCAGCTGGCTCCGATAGCCATATCTCACTGCCATCAGCCTTATGCTCGTATTGGTGCCTTCTAGTAAGTGGGTTGCCACCCACAGTGTGGAAGATGTGCCCCTTTGGAAGCTCTGCCTGGAAGTGGCGATGACTGCAGTGCGTGTGCGTTGCAACTCGCGTGCCTTTCTGGGAGCACTCTGTCCCTCCCGAGTCACTGCCTGTGTTGTCCCATCAGATCGACCTCGATGTCAGATGTCTTGTCGAATGTCGATCCTGCCCCTCTGGTCTGGTAGGCCATCTGACCGAGCGATGCTGGAATTTAGAGCAGTTTGTGCCCCAGGCTGGTATGGTGTTGGTAGGTCACCGGACTATCTGTTTGTGACAAGAGATACTATAGGCCAGCTTCTATCAACTGTAGTTACGGATGGGTGGTCATCTCGTAAGGTGGCAGGAGTAAGGAACTATCTCGTACACGAGATGTTACAACATAATAATCAGAGAATTGAGTGTGAACTACACAGACACCATTGATCCTACTTGTAGACTGACTTTAACCTTGTGAGGTGAAGTACTTATGGCGTCAAGGAGGGTCTCTACTTTTTGTCATCATTCGTCGTGACTGAATTGGTTTTGCTCTTCACGAGTTGTTTTAACAGTCTTCCTTTCAGCTACATTTGCTTAACCAATTCGGGTCATCCTCCTTAGTGCTTCTTAAATAGTATTATGAGAATAACAGAGCTGGTTGTTCTGCCCTCATGTAACACTTTTCTGCTGAGCTTGCTTGGACTCGCACACGGAAATGTTGATGTCGCAGTCTTAGTGACCGACTAACCGTGTCAAAATGTTTATGCCTAGCGGCTGGTTCATGTCGACACTTCCATGTGCTGGAGCAGTGCCATTCTGTTCAGACTTAGAAACTTGACTCTCATGTTTCCTTATTTTCTTGACGTGTAATAGTTCGATCTTTAGCACGGCTCAAATACTTCACTTTACCACTTTCCAACTCATTATACTAAAGATTAACCTTTTGTGTGCCCTTCTGGCCCGCAGCCCAACCGTCACGCTCGACCACTGACTGTCGACTGACTGACTACGGCACCTCAAAAGGGCCAATGGTCTGTCCGAGACCCCCCCCCCTCTCTGTCCCCTTCCCTCTTCCATCCCTGTTGGCGCATAACTATAAGTTCAGGAACATTCTCAAACACAAATGACATTGTACCCTACTGAAACAAGATGCTAATATTGATCTTTTAGTAAAGATACTAATAATCCAGGACAGGGAGGACAGATTTAGATTTCAACTAACAGTGCAGCTATCATGAGTGCATTGCAGGTAGTCGTGTAGCCTCAGCATTATTATAACGGCGTATATTACATATTGATTGATGCTTGTACATGACAAAGTTATATTGTAATGTGTGCTGTTAATTATGCTGAGTCTTTTTATCTACCTACAATGTACTGATGGTAGCTGCGCTCTCTGCTGAAATATAAATCTGCAATAAGATACAGATGATAATCCAACCAGTACTGACCTTCCTTTTTCTCCGGCACAGGCCACAATTATTCCCATGGAACCAAACTTCATCGTATTAATAATGGTACTCTTAGATATACCAAACGTTTGAGAGTAATGTGAATGTTTCATGGTGCTACTACGTAGGGTGACATTTTTCCCATTGTAGGTTTGGTATCAGAATTTGCTCTGAAACTATTTTAGTGTATTAGATTTCTAACTCTTCCATATTCGTCTATTGTTTTCATTGGTTGTAGAATGGTGTCTGTGTGGAATATATACTGATAGTTTCAATTGTCTTTCACCGTGCTTGTGTAATTTTGGTCATAAATTCTCTCATGCTTAAGTACTGCATTAATACAGGTTCCAGTGACAACAGTTATGTGAGAGGCAAATTTTTGTACAAATAATTAATTTTCTTGCTCACCTGTAATCAGAAGAAATTGATTATTATTTTAATATAATGTAATTAGATAAATAAAATATTTACTCACCCACCGGCAGCAGGAGAACACTTGAAAAAGATTTTACTTATGCAAGTTTTCGGAGCCAGTGGCACCTTCTTGTGGCAGGAGGTTTGAAGGGGAAGGAAGAAGGGTGAAGGAAAAGACTGGAGAGTTTTAGGAAAAGAGTTAGAGTTCAGAAAAGTCACCCAGAACCCCGAGCAGGGGATACCTACTAGACGGAATGAGAAGGAAAGACCATACCCCTTTTCCTAAACCTCACTAGTCCTTTTCCTTCTTATAGCCTTGCTTCTGGATTTCATTTTTATCAGTTGATTAGATTGTATGTGCAACAGTTGTGATGCTTCTGTATGTGTTCAAGTTTCAGAAATAGGATTGGTTTTGTTAGAGCATAACCATATAGTTAACTGATGTTTGCTTTGAGACAAAGTGTATTGCAGTTGAAAATTGTAGATGTAAGTTAGAACAGCTTCCTGCAATTACCATCAGTAGCACATTTTGGAAGAAAAACTTTACAGAATGTGGTGAATTGCATATGTGTAATGGAGCAATTTTAAATTAAATTCTTACTTTTACATAGTTTGGAAGATCTGACAGTAACTTTGAGGCTAAAAAGAGAGACCGAAGAAGCTGTGGACGAGAAGGAAAAATACAGGAAGAAACTTTACTTTTGAAAGTTGTAGAATCACACTGAGATTAGCTTTATTTGAAGCCAAAAGGTTCTTATTGTCACCTGGCACAAAAATGGAAAAAATGACATACGGAAGAAATAGGGAAACAGAAATCTCAACAGTGATTGTTAAAGTTTGCGTAAATGTTTACAGTTATTCAAATTGTCTTGTTCCTGTTTTGTGTTTCACTCTTTTAGTCTCAGTTTCTGATGTATCAGAGTGTAGATGTTAAATTGACTCATTTAATTGCCGAAGCCATTGTTTTTCTGTATGTTGACAATAGTTCTATGAAAGAGTTAAAGGTTTTTTTTTTTTTCCTTCTTTTTCAGAGGAGTTGGTGCTATGGAAATTGTGGCAATGGATATGAAATTACGAGGAATGTATATTGCACGGCAGCTCAGTTTCCACGGTGTTTCATTCAAAGTAGATGAAGTTTCCTTATCAGATGAATTTATCAGAGTTTATGATGCATCTGTAAAGTTGGTGAGCCACTCCTTGTTATCCAGTAATAATTGGAAATGATACGTAATAAAACCTGCATGCACCACCTTCAAGAGCACCAGAACATTAAACCAGTAGGCTTGGGAAAATTGTAGGTTCTGATCTTTATACAGTTTCCCTCACTTTATAGAGAGCTCCTTGCTCTTTCAACTGAGAATGTAAGTTGTGTGGTTGTTAATAGTGGTAACTTTGTGACTGGTATAGTTGTTAAGAATACCACTCAGATACCTGCTAACTACATTTATGAATTGGTTTGAAATGTGGAGGCAATAGTGCAGGTGTCTAGCTTCTATAACATTGCTTCAGAATTCAGTAAACTCTTTTACATACCAGCACATGGAGGGTAATATATGATTTTCATACTGTAGTAACAAAGTAGCCATATTCTCAGTCAGCAAATTGTTGCCACTGCCCCTGAAACTAGGTCATCTGACACTGAAGACACACAGCTTGTGTAACTCGTACACATGCAGCTGTGACTCGAAATCTGCTGACATGTGGATTATATTGGCTAACGTAACATGTAAGATAGTATATCACTACTCGCCAAATAAAAGGCACAGCAAGTAGGGGCTGTGCATTTAAAAAGAGGCAAAACGTTTCTTAACTACTCGTTCTACCTCAAAAGCTTTTCTTAGCTACTCGTTCTTCCTCAAACTGTTTTCCAACACCGTCCACTGAGCAAAGGCGCCCTCGGGCTCTCCCCGTCTCACTCACGCACATGCCCGGGTATTGTAGGGAGCTGCTCAAACACTCCAGCTCTCTTGCATTTGGCCTCTGCAGTACATACAGTTGCGTGGACTGTGATAGAGCTGTGAGACAGCCCACCCATACCCACCAGTGCCTGCTTGTGCCCTGCTGGAACAGCCTCTGCTGCCCTAATGTGATCCTTCCTAACCTTCTACTGTCCTGTTCCACCTTAATTTCCCTACTACCTACACCTGTCGAGTAGTGTTGGTAGACCCCCTCCACCCATACATGAGCATGTCCGTGCGTCATGCATGTGAGAGGGGAAAGGTGTAACAGGGACCCTTCACTGATTTGCTTGTGCTCATGTCACGCTTGCAGCTCCTGTCACCCCAAGATGATGCCACAGAAGGTCATGAAACCAGAGGGCTGAAAAAGCATAAACACTGTGCTGCTTTGGATCACGTTCAAATTCCCATGAAAGATTTTTGACGGTTCCATATTGTTCTACCTGTATACCAGAAAAAATTGTGGTCGTGTTACACTCCAAAGGGAACAGGTCACGTTCAGTGGTGTTGCAGCTCCACGTTTTCCTTAGACAAAGGTTGAATCAGCTTGGGGAGTTGTTGACAGAGTCAAGGATCGCCAAAAATGTCATTTTATTGCCCACGGCACTGCAAGCTGTTGTTTTTGACCATGTTACTCTTGGGAATCAGTGTCCCAAGGGAAGGGATGGTTTCATTGATGCCCTTTATACCATCCCCCAAGGCCTTTTCTTCTAAAGTATGAGTGACAGTGTGTCTGAAAAGTTTTCCTCAGCACCCATAATAAAACTGTGGATTTGATTTCACTGCTGGGTGTCACAGTTACTGGAGAGTTTTCAGGATATAAGTTGAAATGTGAGTAAGAGAATGTGTGACAACCTTCCCATCATGTGACTCGTCTGTGGTGGCATTGGACATAATTGTGGTGAAATTTGGTGCCAATGTGACATCATTAAACTTTGCATCATGATGGGAGACAGTTATGGAGTTTCAAGCAAGTGTTCATTAATTACTTTGTGAAGTGTATATACTGAGAAAATATTTGAAAATACAGTAGTGAAGTGTCAGTCATAGCCTCATACTTAAGCCTTTCCATGTTAACATATTCTCTTGTGAGTAATAACATGTGTTGTAGCAAAATGCATTATTATTAATACCCATATGGTTGTGCCCGCCCAGCTGGCTGCGCGGTCTAACGTACTGCTTCCTGAGCGGGAAGGCGTGCCGGGGACTGCCCGGTGGATTAGTGTCCAGGTCCGGTATGCCAGACAGCCTGTGAGTGGTTTTTAAGGTGGTTTTCCATCTACCTCGGCGAATGTGGGCTGGTTCCCCTTATTCTGCCTCAGTTACACTATGTCAGCGATTGCTGCGCAAACACTGTCTCCACGCACGCATACACCACAATTACTCTACTACACAAACATTTGGGGTTACACTTGTCTGGTATGACACGTTCCCAGGGGAAGGGGGCGGGGGTCCAGTGGGGGCCAAACCACACAATAACACTGGGTTCAGTGTGGGACGGCGGTGGGGTGGGTGGACTGCTGTGGGGTTTTGAATCATTGAGGGCTACAGCAGGACGAAGCCTCTCCCATCGTTTCTAGGTCCCTGGTTTAATACACAATACACACACCACCCATATGGTTGAATTATGAAATTATTTCAGTTTTGTTTGCATGAAATTTAAGCATTTGTTAGCTTTGCATGTCAATTTTAATCTTGGTACAAAGAGGAAGATTAGTAAGAAAAGTTTATAAATTGCTGAAAGTTTGAGATTTCAATATCTAATGTACTTTACCTTTCCAGTTTTAGTATAATGTTGATAGATTTCATCAAAGACAAGAAAGGTGTGTAGCAGTTGATGGTACATTTTTGGGTTTGCAGAAGAGATGAGGATTTGTGGTGTACAAGTCAGGTTATCATACCATTTCCTGAACAATATTTTTGACTACCTACCTAGTGTCTTCCCCTGTGGATCAGATATTTTACAAGCGCATGCTGAAATCCGACGTATCTGTTTTTCACCTCGGCCTTTGTCCTCTTGCTGCTCCCACTCCCATCTAAAGCTGCACCTGTGATGTTGCTGAGGCGTAGCATGTCAGGGACCACTCATCTAGTGTGAGTCGCAAGCAACTGGCAGAAGTCGGAATGGGACATGCCACAAAATCGGAAGTTGGGCTGCACTGTTCACAACTGCTATTATGTTGTAATAACTCATTGAGCAGCGCTCCAAGAGCATGGTCAGGTGGAGCGTACTCGAGTCCATTGTTGAAATGTTACTCAATTAGTTTACTGCTCGGAGTACAGTCACGAAAGATTGTTTCTGCCCTTCCTATGCTTAAAAAACTGCTGATCTGTCACTTGTAACCACAGTGTCCCTTCTTAAATTATTTGCTATGATGGAGGCAACGGAGGGCCCAAATTATATATCCTGTGGAGGACACTTTGAAAATGCTGGGGGATCTTTTTCCTCCTAAAACTATAAAGCTGTTCCAGCTTGTGATGACGACCACCTTCTTCTTGTATGGTAATAAATTTTATGAAATGACAAACAGTATAGCGATGGGCTCTTCGTTGTCTCCATCATTGGCTAATTTTTTTATGGAGACTTTTGAGGAACATGCACTACATTCGGCTCCCCTCCGTCCACTCCGTGTATTGCAAGTCCGATGCATACCAATTTATACCTTAATGCACAGAGTTTCCATCATCCTGTTCAGAAGCGAGCCGTTTTTAACGCATTGGTATATAGAGCAAAAACTGTTTCTGACCAGGACCACTTGAAGTCCGAAATTAACCATCTGAAGTATGTGTTCCAAAAGAAAGGCTATGGTGCACGTGATATAAAGGCAGTGTTCTCCAAGAAAAGGAAACTTGAAATATTCCCTATGAGTGTGGAAGCAATTACATAGGTCAGACCATTCGTACCGTTTCTGACCGCTGAGCAGAATACCAGCGGCATATTAAAAATAGAGAACTGGAGAAATCGGCAATTGCGGAGCACAGTCTCATGAACAAACACAAATTACTGTTTTATGAAACAAAAATTTTGTCCCATGCCACCACCTACTGAGAGTCTGTTGTTATAGAGGCTGTTGAAATAAGGACAAGCGAGAAGAACTTTTACCACGATAGCGGATACTATCTGAGCGGTGCATGGAAACGAGCGATTGATGCAGGGAATCACCAGAGACGTTCCTTCCAGGGTTTACGTTCCCATGGAAGCGATGGCGCCACTAGCGCAGACATTGACACCGTCTGCGACAGCGATACATAATCGCTGACCAATCACAAGCCGTCCAGTCAGAAGATGTCCACGCGCTATATAAGGTCACCACAGCTGCAGTGAAGATAGTCAGTTGCCCCTGGGGATGACAGTGGAGGCTGTCATTGAAAGCTCGAGATTTTATCCTGAATTGATGTGGCAAGAAAGACAAGAATGTTTTACATATCAGTGCCATCGCGAAAGACTCACTATCATAGTGATTAGACAACTTACATATGTGACGAGGACTTTGCTACTTGTCATGTGCACACATAAGGAAAGTTTTCCTTATGTTTACATCTACGTACATCCTCTGCAAGCCACCATACAGCTCGTCTCAGAGGGTATTGTGTACCTACTAGTTACTTCCTTTCCTGTTCTACTCATAAATAGATGGTGGGGAAAAAGACTTTTTATATGACTCTGTAAGAGCCGTAATTTCTTGTATGTACACTATGTGATCAAAAGTATCCGTACACCCCCAAAAACATACGTTTTTCATATTAGGTGCATTGTGCTGCCACCTACCGCCAGGTACACCATATTAGTGACCGTAGTAGTCATTAGACGTCATGAGAGAGCAGAATGGGGCACTCCGTGGAACTCGCGGACTTCGAGCATGGTCAGGTGATTGGGTGTCACTTGTGTCATACATCTGTACACGAGATGTCCACACTCCTAAACATCCCTAGGTCCACTGTTTCTGATGTGATAGTGAAGTGGAAATGTGAAGGGACATATACAGCACAAAAGCGTACAGGCCGACCTCGTCTGTTGACTGACGGACACTGCCAACAGTTTAAGAAGGTCGTAATGTGTAATAGGCAGACATCTATCCAGACCCTCACACAGGAATTTCAAATTGCATCAGGATCCACTGTAAGTACTATGACAGTTAGGCGGGAAAACTTGGATTTCATTGTCGAAAGGGCTGCTCATAAGCCGCACGTCACACCGGTAAATCCCAAACGACGACTCGGTTGGTGTAAGGAGCATAAACGTTGGACAATTGAACAGTGGAAAAACATTGTGTGGAGTGACGAATCGTGGTACACAATCTAGTGATCCAATGTCGGTGTGGGTATGGCGAATGCCTGGTGATCATCATCTGCCAGCGTGTGTAGTGCCAACAGTAAAATTCGGAGGCAATGGTGTTATGGTGTGGTCGTGTTTTTCACGGAGGGGGCTTGCACCCCTTGTTGTTCTGTGTGGTACTATCACAGCACAGGTCTACATTGATGTTTTAAGCACCTTCTTGCTTCCCACTGTTGAAGAGCAATTCGGGGATGGTGATTGCATCTTTCAACACGATTGAGCACCTGTTCATAATGCACAGCTTGTGGCGGAGTGGTTACGTGACAATAACATCCCTGTAATGTACTGGCTTGCACAGACTCCTGACCTGAATCCAATAGAACACATTTGGGATGTTTTGGAAAACCAACTTACTCTGTGAAGAATGGGCTGCCATTCCCCAAGAAGTCGTCCAGCACCTGATTGAACGTATGCCTGCAAGAGTGGAAGCTGTCATCAAGGCTAAGGTTGGACCAACACAATATTGAATTCTAGCATTACTAATGGAGGGCGCCACAAACATGTAAGTTATTTTCAGTCAGGTGTCCGGATACTTTTGATCAATTAGTGTACCTTTGTAGCCTTATGCAAAATGTATGTCGTTGGCACATATGTCAGTTTCAGTAGAATTGTTCTGCAGTCAGTTTCGAATACGTTACCACACTCCTCACTTGTCCGATGTCAGACATATAGTGACTGACCGTAGTATCGGCTTCAACGAGCTACGGAGATCAGAATTGCTCTTACGGCAGATCCTCCAATCACACTGTCCTCAGGCCTCAATCTCGGCTAGCTTCTCTCCTCCATCCCTGTCACGACAACAGTGCCTAAGTTTGACACTCGAACGCATCTGTTTGCAGTCTCCCTCTCCACGTATCCTGTCTCTACAGTCTGTCCCCATACATTATTGAGTACCCCGTGCAACACCTCCTACCTGTACCGAAGTGAACTCACTGGTGCCACATTCCTGCCCCGTGCAACTATCACCGGCTGCCCCTCTGTCCGGCAGTCACCCCTCATCGGGCTCTCTCGACCTCCTCCACATTCCACCATCTCATTCCACCTGACATAGCCTCTTAAGCCAGTGCCAGCACCTTGTAGCACCCCCCCCCTCTCTCTCTCTCTCTCTCTCTCTCTCTCTCTCTCTCTCTCTCTCTCTGTGTGTGTGTGTGTGTGTGTGTGTGTGTGTGTGTGTGTTTCTTTTTTTTCTGTACTACTTGTCTTTTAAGATGGAACTGGTCTGAAAGCTTAGTAGTATTTGCAGTCTTGTTTGTGTGCCCATGAACCACTGAATGTCTCAGGTTTGTGGTAAGTTGTTATCTTTACTCCTTTTGTTATATGTATTCACCAAGTGCTTACCATAAACCATATTTTGTAATTGTATTTGCTGTACTGTTATGAACTCCATTTGCACGATTGTGTTCCAGTGGGTGGATGCCATGCGAAAGTTCCAGGAGGCAGCTGAACTTGTTGATGCGGAGAACCGTATGAAAAAGACCATGTGGGGACAGTTTTGGTCTTCACATCAACGTTTCTTTAAATACCTGTGTATCGCATCTAAAGTTAATCATGCTGTCACAGTGGCACGGTAAGTTAATTTACAGAGATATCAATGTAATGCTAATGAATCTGTTGAGAAGATCCTCAAGGATGTCATAAACAATACATAAACACATTTACAGCACAGAAAGGTACCAATGTTCCTTCCACTGTCGTAAGTTTAATGATCCTCATTGATGCGGAATAAGTAAAAAAAATTATGTAACATATTTTTAATTAAGAAGCAATAACAAACTTGTCACAAAACTTGTATTTGTATAATATATTTACAAAAATAACATTATGAGTAGGACAGGTTGCTGCTCACCACACAGGGGATGAGTCGAGCGTGCTGCCTGTGGGAGCGTGCAGGGACGCAGTGGGGCAGGATGCGTAGCAGAATTGGGAGGTTGTGAGTGGGTGGTGGGATGGAAGGGACGGGGGCTGGGGGAGTGGTTACGGGAGAGAAGGGACCGAGAGAAGGGGAAAAGGGTGTAGTGCACTGGTTGAATGTGTAGTGCTGCAGTGTGAGCAGGGAAGGGGATAGGTAGAGAGAGGACTGGGCTAGCGAATATTGAGGCCAGGCTGGTTATGGCAACATAGGACATATTGCCTGTTGCAGGGAGAGTTCCCAGCTTTGCACTTCAGAATAGTTGGTGTTGGTAGGAAGAATCCATATGGTGCAGGCTGTGAAGTGGTCATTGAAGTGAAGCCCATTGTGTTAAGCAGCAATGGTCAGCAATTGGGTGGTCAAGTTATCTTTCGGCCACAGTGTAGCGGTAGCCGTTTGTCTGGACAAGCAGTTCGATAGGTGTCCTGTCTACGTCGAAAGCAGCACAGTGGCTGCAGCTCGGGTTGTAGACAGCTTTCACTTGTAGCTCTGCCTTTGATGGGGTAGGAGAGACATGTGAGTGGACTGGAGCATCTGGTGGTAGGTAAATTCCACATTATCTACTTCCATTACAAAGATGTTTTATTGGATAAAAAAAAAGACTTAAGTTACCACATGCTATGCATACTACACGAACTACACATCAACTAAGCAGAGGAGACTTTGACATGTGGCACTTGAAAAGGCACATTTGAAAGGGAAGCAACACTTGGCACGAAGACCGTATATCACCTAGTAATGTTAGGAACATTTTCTCCACAATTTACAACTTGGGACGAGTCTAGTGACACACAACAGAATACCAAGAATGCAATAGCATTGAAAACATGTTTTGTGAAAAAAATTGCACTTGGGATGTTTGACATTTCCAGTCTTCATGTGTACCTCGGATTTTACTGATTATTATATTTGTATGCTAATGTATGTTCATAGGGAGTTATATAAAGCAAAAGAATGAAGTAGAGAAGTAATCTTGTTTATCTCAATGCAAATCTTTTAAAAGTCTCAAAACTAATACATTTTGCATTTGTGTTACAGGGAGGCTGTAAAGTGTGGCAAATGTGTGGTTATTGGCCTGCAGTCTACTGGAGAAGCAAGGACACTGGAGCAGTTAGAAAGGGACGATGGGGAATTGTCCGATTTTGTTTCGACGGCAAAGTAAGTTTTGTATAGACTGTCATTTTCATTAACTGAACTACAGGAAAATGGAGGATGTCATTTGAGTCAGGAAAATGGAGGCTATCATTTGAGTGTCTTCATGTCTGTAGGTCCAATTTCTGTTGGTAACTTGTTACTTTTGTCTAAAATGAGATCTTTGTAAGTTAAAAATGTGATGATTAAGGCGTACATTCTTTGTGGTAGAGTAAGCCGTGGACACAAACCAAATTTGTTCCCTCATTGTTCATACTCCCACACACTGTACAGGTAAATTTAGACATGAATCTGGAAGCGCACTAGAGTTCAGTAGCTTAGCAGCTGAGGCGACTGCTTAAGGAAAGCAGGAGATCCCAAACACTTCGACTGTTGACTGGCAGAGGTTCTTGGTAGCAGTGATGGATTCGTCACACTGCAGGGCAGCAGTTTCAGTCAGTTCCCACCATTACCTCTTTGTATTGCTTCCTTTGTCAAAACATTCATTTTAATTCAGTTGAAAAATGTTAGTTCAGTTCAAAAAATTGGAACAAATTTTGTTAGGTGTGAATATCGTGGTTGTGCAGAACTAAAATTTGTCAAGATGTTTCAAATTTTTGACAGTAAACTTTCAGAAGAAGCTTAGTAAAAAACAAACTAGGATACAGGAAGTAGTTTCAGCCCCATGGCAGTAACTTTCTGTTTTCAGTTGTCAAAGGCAGGGTAGTCGCCTGAGAAGCACGGGAGGGGGGTGTGCTACAATTTCTATAGTTAGTGGATGTGGGTCCAGAGTGACTTTAGGATATCCTTAGTTTCTTCACTGGCACATGATATTTGGCACTGTTTCTGGGCGTCCGACATTATCCTCACTAGTCATGAAGTCTCTGCCAGTGTCAGTTATTTATTATTTTTCTCATTCTTTCGCACGAGTTGAATGCCTAGGTTAGCCCACCCATCTAGGTGTGCGGTCTAACGCCCTGCTTCCCGAGCGGGAAGGCATGCCGGTCCCCGGCACAAATCCGTCTGGCAGGTTAGTATTGAGGTCTGGTGTGCCGGCCAGCCTATGCGTGGTTTTTAATGTTGTTTTCCATTTACCTCAACAAATGCAGGCTGGTTCCCTTTATTCCGCCTCAGTTGGCGATTGCTGTGTAAGCGCTATCTCCACATACACGTATGCCATAATTACTCTACCACGCAAACATTTGGGGTTATACTCGTCATTCCCGTTGGTGGGTGGGTCTACTGGAAGCCACACCGCAAAGTAACCCTGGGTTCGGGGTGAGGCGGCGGTGGTGTGGGATGGACTGCTTTGGCCTGTTGTGGGGTTCTGACCCACTGAGAGCTATGGCGGGACAAAGCCTCTCCGTCGTTTCTGGCTCCCCGATTTAAATACAATGCAGTACACTGCCTAGGCTGCAAACCCTATTTCACAGCCCAGCTTTCAAGATTGTAAGTTTAGACTGTATTATGTGAATTTCTTGTCACGATTTTTTATGTTACGTTGTACTAAGAAGGAAATGCATCTTACCTTGACAATACCAGACATATTTAACCCCCCCCCCCCCCCCCTTCCCCCAATGTTCCAATTTCAGTTCTGTAATCTCATTTGATTTGAAAATCGTTATTTCCATCGATGTGCCAACACCTGTTAAAAAGCTGACCTGCTATCATATTAGGAAAGTTTGAAGTGCTGCCATTTAGAATGCAGATTAGCCTCAGTCATACACTGTAAGATGCCTTGCAAAGTTCAAATATAGATGTAGAAGAGTAAGCTCTATCATTAATTGTTTATAACGGTTTCTGTTGTCATGCCTCGAATGTCTTCACTCAAATGGTACTCTCGACCATTAACTGGGCAGGGGCACTAAATTGTGAGATGTATTTGCTGGCCTGTACTCAAACCTTCAGGTGGTGGTACTGTTGACAGACACATGTAAAACTGCTGAAAATAATCCTAGCTTTTGGAACTAGCTTCTTTCTTGAGGATGAAAGAGTGATGGACTGGAGAGAGCTAAGAAAAAAAGGCAGAAGCCGGGAAGCGTGTAGTACTGCTGTACTCGAGTGTAGTACTTTGGTATGATTAGCAGTTGTCCTGAAAAGTCCCCTAAACTGCCCAGCAGAAGGAGTGCAAGGGACACTGAATAGCCAGATGAGAGAGTTTTAGCTTAAGAGAAAAGAATGATAGGAAATTCGTCATTGAAGATCAATGGCTGGGAATATTGAAAAACTCCACATTTCCAAGAAACTAAACTTTTCAGGAGGCACAGAAAACGTCCCAGGTCTCAAAATTATGCTGAAATCCGATTTTTCTTCTCATTTTTCATTAAAATGAATTTAGCGGGATGAATGTCAGTGCCCTGTAGGCAGTCCTAATATATGTTCTTGACGTTATGTTTAAATTTATTTACTAAACTTGTGGGCTTTCTCAATATGTTGTAAAAAATAAACATAAATCAGTACTCAACACATACTTTATTCCTGATATGGACAAAAATCAAACAAATTATGGCTATTTTCCATTCCCTTTGGCATTATACTCCACACAGGGTTCATTTCTTGACAGATGTTGGCCAATTCTATATGTCAGAATAGAAATTCTTGATGATTTCTTCGCCGGCCGGTGTGCCGTGCGGTTCTAAGCGTGTCAGTTTGGAACCGCGTGACCGCTACGGTCGCAGGTTCGAATCCTGCCTCGGGCATGGATGTGTGTGTTGTCCTTAGGTTAGTTAGGTTTAAGTAGTTCTAAGTTCTAGGGGACTGATGACCTCAGTAGTTAAGTCCCATAGTGCTCAGAGCCATTTGAACCATTTTTGATGATTTCTTCTTTTGGTAGGAATGGTAGAAATTGCCATAGGTCATGCATTTTCTTCTCATTTATGGATTCATGATCATCATAAGCCTGACTCCTGGGGCTTAGTGGAATTACAATTCGATTAGCCAGTTAGGAACATGTGCTCTTCTGTCCCATCAGTGAATGACCTGTCTTTAACACCACCAAGAGTTTCATGTGAATAGCAGAACTGCATGAATTGTGTTACATGAAAGTGCTGTTTGTTATTTCTAGGTGAAGCCCTTCCTTGAGTTTCAGTGGAAATAGCTTTGTTTTTGTGTAACTTCAGCCACCATTCCTTAAAATTTAGCATTTCTTCTGTTTTCGGTATTTTCACTTCAAAATTCATTTTCCTCTGGATTCTGCATATTCTTTCAGCAAATATATCGTATCCACCTTTCTGATTTTCCTTCTCTCCATGCTGGAATCTCTGTCACAAGGAAGGCAAGAGTGGTCTCTTATTGGAAAGCAATGGGTGATGAACTGAAATCTTCCCTGTGCCACAGACATTAAACAAAATCAGAGGATGAGTGAAGGTGTTTAAAATGTTGTTTAATGTTTTTGAACATCTGCCACATAATATTAACGTTAAGTTTAGGGTTAAGATAATTCCATTCTTTGTTGGTATAATGTGCTTTCCTGACCAGAAACTAGTTGATGTGATTTTTCATTTCCGCTATAAAAGCCACTGGTTTTGCATTTTCAGGAGGGCATTTTTCCCTCTTATGTAGCGGAGTTTTACCTTTTTTAGCTGATTGCACAGGTACTTTATTCAGTCACTACAGAGACCAAAAAAATTTAGAAGGCAATTTTACAAACCTGAATGTAGACCCTGATAACCAAAAAACGTACGACTGTCCTGGTTTCTTCCTCCCAAATTTCTTATCACTGTAAGCTTCTTTCTTGCCACTGGTTTTACTTCTATGAGGCTTTGAAGGGATCCATCCTGTTCATATTTTGTTAGGAAACGGATAAATTTTATGTATAATTCTATCCTGCTGCCCTCCATTATCTTAGTTGTCATGCACTTCATTCGACAACTGGTAATAGAATTACATATTCAGTTGAACTTGGGGTTCTAATCATTATGTTCACTGTGGTAATTAAACATTAATTTTGAAGCAATACTAAGATTCAGGTTATAACTCACCTGCAGTCATAACCGTGTTATTTTGGTTGAATTCTATTCCCTTTCCAATTTGTATATGCATCATTTTTCACTCTTGCTCGTTTTATGGCTATATGTTTTAGAAATTCCACTGTGTTTATTCTTTTTTTTTTCATTACTTTCTGAATTCGTCACTAGCATCGCAGTTGTCTGGCACTTTACCACCAATAACAATATAAATTGATTAAACCAAGGAGTAAGAGGCAATATCGGCTATTCTCTCTGTTTAAAATAGTGCTGACAACTTAGAACTCTGAGAAAGCCTTTCTCTTTTGTACTTGTGGGGTTTCTCTTCAGGTAAGGTGATACAATGGCTGCAAAACAATACAAGAAATGCCAGAACATGTGAGATTTCTCTGTATTATGATCGGGCTATATGTTTAAAGTAAAAAATCAGAGCTAACTCGATTTTTTCAAAAAATGGACATGTGGGGTTTCTCAGTATTCTCTTTCAAATGACACACAAGTCATGGTGAAGGTCGCCCAAACAGTCGCATCAGTACACAGTGTATCAATCCCTCTGGTGGCAACGAAGGCATTCTTACCTGCAGATGATCGTAAAGGTATCAAATGGTATGCTGGCATTGATTGTCACAAGCAACTTGTGTCTTTTGTTGCAATTCGGCAATGGTTCTTGTAGGCCCTGGAGAATGAGTAAACTCCTAGACCATGTCCCATATGTGTTCGGTCCACAAGAGATCTGGTGATCTTGCTGGCCAGAGCACAAATTGTATGCTACAAAGAGCACATGGCATCGCAGCATTTGTCTGTGGACTTGAATGGCCAGTCGAATAAGCACGTCACCTTCATGTCGAAGAAATGGCAATAGCACTGTGATAACAACCTGTGAAATGTAGTGGACAGCAGTTACCTCAAATTGCCCCTTATTGCTCCCCACACACCCACAAAGCAAGAAGCCTGGGATGGGACCCGTGTGTTGTGAGTGAATGCACTGTGGAATAGACTGCTCACCAGATGTATGCCCATCATTTGTATGCAGACAAACTTACGCTTATCACAGAGTGCCATTCCACTCGCTAGTCAGCTCTTTCATGACACCAGGGTAACCATGTTTGACAGTGTTGTGGTGTCAGTGGCACACGATCTTAGTTCTCCTGCAAGAAGATCGTTCCTGTTATTCCCTGATGACATAGCCACAACATATGCCCAGATTTCGTTCCCAGATGACGATCGGCCACCTACTGCTGCTTGCACTTTATGCCAGTGTTACATGGACATCCAGAACCACCTATACAGGTGTGGGAATGTTCCATAGACCACTATTGAAAGCAGCGACTCTTCACCGATACAGTATGCCCGACAAGAGCAGCAGTCCATCTATATGTCTATCCAGTTTCCAGCTGGCCCCCCACAGTACGACCCCATTCAAATGGCTGAAGGTGTACATACTCAGGAGTACATACTTATCGGCTGGGCACAGTTGTAGTTACCGCTTGCAGAATTGAAACAGACGACCGTGACATGTGAATCACTAACACCCCAACCCCTCAGTGTGCATGTATTATACACTAGTGTGTGACTAAAGATATTTCTTGTGGGTGTCATCCTCACCTCCCCCTGACATTTTGGCATGTATCGTCACTTTCTGAAACTGCCTATTGGTGCTGTAGGTTAGAGTCCCAGGTATCTCACTCTGTAGTTGTTTGCAAGTAAGCAACACAGAGAGTTTTGCATGGTGGCCTAGACTCCAGAACCTTAAAAATAAGTGTTGTGCAGAGCAGCTGCGTAGTGCAGTGGTAAAGATACATTGCAAACATGCAGAAGGCTGTGGATTCTAGTCTTGACAGGATCTTTGACATTTTCTATTTTTAAATCTTTATTGAAATGGCTTCGATAATTATGTCTATTCAGTTAATTGATTTAAATTTAATTTTTGTGTTTCTATTACTTTGCCATGTCATTTTCATCATCCTATGCATTTTTATTAACTCATATTTTTTCTTCCTGTCATTCTTTTTTCATGTGAAATTTTGTGAATATAATTCTAATTATTAATCATTCCGCCCTGAGATGCTGGAGTTGTTGGTCTTGTATGCTTGCTTATGTGTGTGAATGGTGTGCTCCTCTCTTTACTAATGAGGGCTGTGGCCAAAACCTCTACGTGAGTGTCTTTTAATTGTGTGTCTGCAACTTGATGTGTCTTACTTACGGCAATCTGTATTTTCCTACAATTTTGATTCTAATTTTTTTTTATTTTTGTATTATTGTTTGGAAGCACCAATCTATCAGTTAAAGAAATAAAAGACAAAATAATCTGTTTATATTGGCTGTGTAATGGTGTCAAAAACGTATTTTTCATTATAATACGTACATTGTTTTTTGATTGTAACCACCTGACAGACATTTAAAACGTAAATTAATGTTGTACTGTGAACAAAATAATAGCAGCTGTAGATTTGAACAAGAAAAGGGATTGTAAATAAAACTAACTCGAGTAAAATGAGGAATATAAACAATTACTGCAATAACTTGGACAAAAATATAAAATCATAAAACAGAGGAAATTACATCGAAGTTAGTATATAAAAATAATTCAGATCACAGAGATGAATATTCCAAATGAAAAAAGAACAATAGGAGGAGAAAAAATCATCTCTTGAAATACATTTTCATCGATTGCTCGCAGCCGAGAGCCCTGTGTGATGAATGGCTTCATGGTTTCAGAATGCTGTTCCCAAATCTGGGGACCTCCCCTTATAAGAGATTATACAAGCCATGGCAGTAAAGAGTCTTGCTCAAGGAACATAATATTTTTATTGCTATTGGCGGGTGTGCTTTCACAGAATGGTATTTTTCATTTCAGAGGTGTTCTGCAGTCATTGGTGGAGAAACACTTTCCAGCTCCTGATAGAAACCGCATCCATAGGCTGCTCGGGATTGATCCTCCGAAGAAAGAGAAGATAAGTGATAACGGTGATATTGATGCTGAACCTGGAGGTTCTAGTGGAGGGAAGAGGAAACCAGGTACTTTGATTAATTACGCCATACATGGAGACCTTGTTTTAAATGTCTAATTGAATCTGTACTCGGGGGGGGGGGGGGGGGGGGGGGGGAAGGTGTATTACTTGCTCCTGTATAATTTGCATGCTTCTGTGAATTTTTTGTGATTATACAGATCTTTTTAGGTTTCTCTCACATTAGTTATTAATAAATGACAGAAGTGTCATTAATTAAATGAATTAAAGCCACAAGGAAAAAACTACTGTTTCTCATACAGAGTAAGGATTGTGTGAGGTATATAAAATTAAGAGGCTGGTTTAAAATTAACCTTTTTCGATTTGTGTTCTTCCTCAGAAGGCATCTGCAGTTTCTATTCCTTCTCTCTGGTCAACCCTTGCTCTACGTATAAAATGGTTGTCTTTCTTCATGCTTATCTTCCATTATTGAGTTGAAATTGATTAATATTGCCTGTGAAAATCAATGTTTATTAGGTTTGGTGGAGTTTACCAGAAATTCAGTTTCTTATTCATTAGATAGAAGCCATCAGTGGCATAAAATAAGTCTTACCTGAACTACCAATACATAAGAGCTATCGCTACCACTTAGCTGCCAAATGTACTTGAAAGTACTTTTCAAGAATCATGAAAACCGTGTTGGGTATCGCTGCTCAGTGGGAAAGCAATATGTATCAGATCCAAATATAAAGTAAATGTTGGATGTGGCTCAACTTTCTGTGATTCAGTTTTGCTTGGAAACAAATTCAAGCATAATTACTTGGTAAAGAGAGGCATATGCTGTTTCATAAAAAAGTTGTTTAACTCGTGACACAAAGGCTTTTAGACATAGACAAAATTCACAGAGCGCTCTGTGAAAGCATGCCTGTAAAGGCTCATCAAGTATTTGTATTTCAGAACGCCCAATTTTAGGTATTGTACAGTATTATTATGAACAAATGATGGTAAAGGTTCTGCTGCTGCGATACGTGTGATAAAGGGGGAGAGATTTTTGACAATTACAAGTATAGAGACAAATGAGCACTTACGTGGTGAAAAACACAGTAGTTTACTATTGTAAATACTGTTTATGGAAACATGATGACTGAAAATGATGATCATAGATTTTTTGCAGGATGCTGCTATGACAAAGTGTTCAGCTGCTTCTACAGGCCCCATAGTGCTGCAGTAACTATATAGTGTTAAGTATGGAGTGCTTTCATTTACGTCTACACCTACATCTGCAATCTGCAAACCATTGTGAAGTGCATGGCAGGTTGTACCTGTTATTAGTGATTCTTCCTGTTCCATTCACATATGGAGTTTGTGGAGAATTATTGTTTCAGTGCTTCTGTGCATATTATAATTATTCTAATGTTATCCTTACAATTCCTCTGTGGGCAACACATAGGGGAATTTAGTGTATTTCTAGAGTCATCATTTAAAAGCAGGTTTTTGAAACTTCGTTAGTAGACTTCTCTGTAACACTCTCTCAAGGGCCAAACAAACCTGTGACTATTCGTGCTGCCCTTCTCTGTGTACGTTCAATATCCACTGTTAGTCCTATTTGGTATGGATCACACACACTTGAGCGATATTCTAGAATGATTCACAAGAGTGATTTGTAAGCAATCTCATTTATAGATCGATTAGACTTCTCCAATATTCTACCAATAAACTGAAGCCTACCACCTATTTTTACTTACAACAGAGCGAATTTGATCACTCCACTTCATATCCTTACAAAGTGTTGGACCCAGATATTTGTACAAGTTGCCCAATTCATAAAGGGAGGTAACCTCCATGGTATCCAGTCATTGTAAAGAAACTTCCAAAGAAACAGAGATTATGGCATAATAGATGTAAAACAAAGTGTAGAGCTACAGATAGAGAGATGCTGAATGAAACACATTAGGCTGTAAAGAGAGCAATGTGTGATGCCTTCAATGACTATCAAAGCAGAATATTGTCAAGCGATCTTTCATAGAACCTAAAGAAATTCTGGTCATATGTAACGGTTGTTAGTGGCACCGTAGTTAATGTCCAGTCCCTAGTGAATGAGGCAGGAACTGAAATAGAGGGTAGCAAAGCAAAAGCTGAAATGCTTAACTTTGTTTTCAAATGTTCCTTCACAAAGGGAAACCGATTGACCCAATTTAATCCTTGTACCACTGAAAAGATGAATAAAATAAGCATTAGTGTAAGTAGCGTCCAGAAACAGCTGAAATCATTAAAACTAAATAAAGCTCCAGGGCCCAGTGCAATCCCTGTCAGACTCGGTAATGAATTTGTGGCTGAGTTAGCCCCTTTTCCAAGTATAATCTATTGTAGATTCCTCAAACAAGAAGCTGTGACCACTTCTTGGAAAAAGGCACAGGTCACACCCGCCTACAACAAGGGTACTAGAAGTGATCCACAAAACCACTGTCCAATGTCCTTGACGTCAATTTGTTGCAGAATCTAAGAACATATTCTGAGCTCAAACATAATGAGGTATCTTGAACAGAATGATCTCTTCATTGCTAACCAGCATGGATTCAGAGTATGTTGATCATGTGAAACCCAACTTGCACTTTTCTCACATAACATACTGAAAGCTTTGTATCAAGGCAGTCAGGTAGATGCTATATTCCTTGATTTCTGAAAAGCATTTGACTCAGTGCCACATCTATGTTTATTGTCAAAAGTACTGTAATAGGGTGTATCAAGCAAAATTTGTGACTGGATTGAGGACTTTTTGGTAGGAAGGATGCAGCATGTTCATCTTGGATGGAGAGTCATTGTCCGATGTAGAAGTAACTTCGGATGTGCCCCAGGAAAGGATTTTGGCACCTTTGCTGTTCATGTTGTATGTTAATGACATTGCTGATATTGTTAATAGTAAAATCAGGCTTTTTACAGATGATGCAGTTATCTATAATGAAGTACTATCTGAAAGAAGCTGCATAAATATTTAGTCAGATATTTATAAGATTTCAAAGTGGTGCAGACATTGGCAACTTGCTTTAAATGTTCAGAAATGTCAAATTTTGCACTTCACAAAATGGAAAAATGTAGTATCCTATGACTATAATACCAGTGAGTCACTGTTAAATCAGCCAGCTCATACAAACACCTGCGTGTAACACTTTATAGGGGTATAAAATGGAATGATTACATGGGTTCAGTTGTGGGTAAAGCAGGTGGTAGATTCCGGTTTATTGGTAGAATACTGGAAAGGTGCAGTCAAACTATAAGGGAATTGCTAAGAAATCACTTGTGCAACAGGTTCTAGAATATTGCTGAAGTGTGTGGGATACTGAATGTATACAGAGAAGGGCAGCACGAATGGTTGAAGGTTTGTTTAATCTGTGGGAGAGTGTCTCAGAGATACTGAAGGAGCTGAACTGGGAGACTCTTGAAGATAGGCATAAACTATCCTGTGAAAGTCTATTAACAAAATTTCAAGAACCAGCTGTAAATGATTAGTCTAAAAAAAAAATAACCCCCTATGCATTGCTCACATAGGGATTGTGAGGATAAGATTAGAATATAGAATAATCCCTGCCTGCACAGAGGCATTCAGTCAGTTATTCTGCCCACGATCCTACTTGAATGGAACAGGAAGAAACCCTAGTAACTGGTACAATGGGATGTACTATCTGCCATGGACCTCACAGTGGTTTTGTGGTGGGTGTATGTAGATGCAGATTCTGACTGTGACTCATTGATATTTTAGCAGTAGGGTACTAGGTTTTTTTCGTTTTGTAACTTGTCAATCTTTGCCTCACTTTGAAATCTTATCAAGATCTGACTGAATATCTAAGCAGCCTCTTTCAGACAGTACTTCATTATAGGTAACTGCATCATCTGCAAAAAGTGTAAGGTTACTATTAACAATGTCCGCAAGATCACTAATATACAGCGTGAACAGCAGGGGTCCCGACACACTTTCTGGGGTACACCCATAGTTACTACTACACCTGACGATGACTCTCCATCCAAGATAACATGCTGCATCCTCCCTACCAATGTGATCAAACTTTTGACAGTAAGTGTAGGTGTGCTACTGAGTCAAATGCTTTTTTTGGAAATTAAGAAATACTGCATGTACCTGATTACCTTGATCCAATGCTTTCAGTATGTCATGTGAGTTGGGTTTTACATGATCGATATTTTTGGACTGTGTGCTATTTGCCATGGAGGAGGTCATTCTGTTCAGGATACCTCATTATGTTTGAGCTCAGAATATTTTCTAAGATTGTACAACAAATTCATGTCAAAGATATTGAATGGTAGTTTTGTGAATCACTTCTAGTACCCCTCTTCTAGATGGGTGTTATCCGTGCCATTGTCCAAGAACTGGGCACAGTTTTTTGTTTGAGGCATCTATGATAGATTATAGTTAGAAGAGGGGCTATTTCAGCCACAAATTCAGTATAGAATCTGGTAGGGAATCAATCGGTCTCTGTATCTTTGTTCAATTTTAATAATTTCAGCTATTTCTCAGCACCACAGGCACTAATACTCTTTTCACTCATCTTTTTTGTGGTATGAGGATTAAATTGGGGCACCTGGATTTTCCTTTGTAAAGGAACATTTGAAAACGGGGGTAAGCATTTCAGCTTTTGCTTTGTCACAATCAATTTCAGTTCCTTTCTCATTCGTTAAGGACTGGAAAATAGCTTTGATGCCACTAACAGCCTTTACATATGACCAGAATTTCTTTGGGTTTTGTGAAATATAATTTGACGATGTTCTGCTATGGTAGTCATTGAAGGCTTCACACAATTCCCTCTTAATGGACAGACATGCTTTACTCAACATCTCTCTACATGTAGTCCTATGCTTCGTTTCACACTATTATGCTGTAATCTCTGTTTCTTTAGAAATTTCTTTTCAGTGACATTATGCCATGGAGGGTCCCTCCCATTATGATCTCTTCTGGGTACATATCTATCCAGTGCATGAGCAACTATTCTTTTAAACTTGAGCCATAGTTCCTCTACATGCTCCTGCCCTGTGCTGAAAGTTTTAGGTTTCTTATTGAGATATGACATTACTGATTTTTTATCTAGTTTACTGAACATAATGTATCTTTGTACTTGGTTTAGTTGTCCATTGTACTTTGGTAATCATTGTTGCCACAACCATGTTATGGTCAGTGATAACAGTTTCAGTGTAGACGTCCTCAAAGAGGTTTGTTGCCATTAGATCCAATATGTTTCCATCATGAGTGTGGTTTTGAACTAACTGTTGTAGGTAGTTTTCAGAGAAGACATTTAATCGTATTTCACAAGATGTCTTTATCACATCCATCACTAACAAAACTGCAATTGATGGTTAGGGATGATTAAAGCCTCCATCGATTATTAAAGTATGATAGGGGAACTTATGTACAAGTCCACAGCTCGTGGTCTCGCGGTCGCGTTCTCGCTTCCTGAGCACGGGGTCCCGGGTTTGATTCCCGGCAGGGTCAGGGATTTTCACCTACCTCGAGATGACTGGGTGTTTGTGTTGTCCTCATCATTTCATCATTATTCATGAAAATGGCGAGATTGCACTGAGCAAAGGTTGGGTATTTGTACGGGCGCTGATAACCGTGCAGTTGAGTGCCCCACAAACCAAACATCATCAATTATGTACAATTGAACTGAAGATTTCTCTAAAGCTTTTAGTTATATCAGGAGTCTGATGGCAGTAGAATGACCCAGTTAACATTTTATGCCAATCCCTGATACTATGTCTTACCCAAACAGTCTCGCATGCAGCTTCAATTTCTATCTCGGTGGATCTGAGTTTCTTGTCTACTGCGACAAATACACAACCTCCATTTTCTTAGCCTATTGTTTCATTCAGGTTTCAACCACCATTCTGTATCTAGTATTATGTGAGCTTCACTGCTTGTCATGAGCAGTTCAAACTCTGGCACTTAGTTGTGAATGCTTCGGAAGTTAACCACAAGGATTTTAGTACTCTTACCTGTGGGAGGCATTTCTTTGGATATTACGCCAATAGCTCTGGGTTTCTTACAGGTATCATTATCTGAATTGGATGGATTCACCTAATTAAAAAAAAAAACAACCCTGTGTGCACGTCACACAGTCAGCTATCCACTACCAGGATAGCAGCCTCTAATGTGTAGTGCATATCTGACCCATTTAGGGACACTGTACTGTTCTAAACCTTATATTGCGAGTTCAGGAAGTCGCAGGCTAACTTGTCGCAGTACTTTCAAAGTCTCTTGTTCAGACCTTCCACTTGACTCTGAACCAAGGGGCCATGATCGGTTCTGGTAATAGTGCTGAAAATTGTGAGCTTCATTGAAATTTGGTGTGCAAGGCTGGTGTTCTCAACAATCTCTACCAGTCACTGGAATGATCAAAGCATGACCTTGGAGAACAGATGACAGGCATAATTTGTTCCAATGTGTGCCACGATCTGCAGCTCCTTGCACCCTTTTCCCTCAGCCGCTGCTGGAATAGCTTCTTCAACATGTCGAATGAGGCCCCTAGGCATACACGTTGAGTTCACTTGTTGTTCCTGTCCCTTGCTGCCATTTCCCCGAGGGGTACCATCATTCATCGTATGTTTGAATTGCCAACAGTGTTTGTGTTGTCCTCATCATTCCATCATTATTCATGAAAATGGCGAGATTGGACTGAGCAAAGGTTGGGTATTTGTACGGGCGCTGATAACTGCGCAGTTGAGCGCCCCACAAGCCAAACATCATCATCATCATCATCATCATCATCATCATCATCATTACGTACAATTGACCTGAAGTTTTCTCTAAAGTTTTCGGTTATATCAGGAGTCTGATGGGCAGTAGACTGACCCTACCCTTTTGCATTTGCCTCCTCTTGACACTGGAGAAAACAGGTTTCCCCAAAACAGGTGAAGTGAGTCCCTCTGGCTCTGTTTCAGTTAAAGACAGCACCTTGAACTAGTTGGTTAGGTGGATCGATAAAACACCCTGAGACCTCCCTGGTCCCTGTTAACACACTACTGAGTGCCTAGATCTGCCATTCAAACGCCACTCACAGTCAAGTGGATAAGTAATGACAGATCCCATATTTTCTGCTGAGTAGACAAGATCCACAGAAGAGGATAGTACTTGAGATACCCTTGGTACCAGTACCACAGCTACATGACTCTCAGGACCTCTTCAACACACTGATTCACAGCTTTAACAGTAGTGAGAGTGATTTCTAGCTGCTTATGAATGTCAAACAACTCATTCCGTGTTCAGTGAGGCTACATTTTGCCCACACAAAATGCGATTTCTATCAAGGCACCAGAAAAACCTGTGCTAAAAACCCAAACTTTTTGATGTTAATTATAGTTATTAGCAAATTTAAAGAAATATAAATAAAATATACACCTCTTTAAGGGAAACCTAGATGTGACACGATATGTTAACTAGATTATCTGCTAAAGTAGCAAAATCACAAAGCTGATGTACCAAATTATATTAGCTCTAGACACTGGTAACTTCGAAAATTCTCAAAAATGCCAGTTTATCTGCTTTGATGAACGATGAGATTCAGGGTGATGTATTCTTTGGCAGTAACAGTGAACCACAAATGCTCATTTGCTATGAAATAAGTTATCCAGAATCACTCACACCCGTAACCTACAACAGTATACTTTTATAAATGTCCAAAAATTCTCAGAAATAAGCTATTTCTCGTGTAACTATACAGTGAAATTAGAGAATGTTTGTTTTTATTGAAGATAGGCCTACTGGTCTCAAAAATTGTGAAAAAGCACAAGTAAGTTTCAATCAACAATTGACGATACCAGTAGGAGTTTGTTGTACAACATGTGAAATGTGCTCTCTTAAATATTTGTGGTAGCGTGTGGCAAGAATAATTGTTTATATGCCTCCATGAAAGCTGCAAGTAATTGAATCACATTCATGATTGACGTGGGAGTGGAGCATAAGCAGCTGAGTATTACCGTATTTACTTGAATCTAAGCCGCAATTGAATCTAAGCCACACCTGGAAAATGAGACTTGAAATCAAGGAAAAAAAAATTTCCCGAATCTAAGCTGCACCTGAAATTTGAGACTTGAAATTCAAGGGGAGAGAAAAGTTTTAGGCCGCACCTCCAAATCGAAACAAAGTTGGTCCATTGTAATATGAGACACAATTTAGGTTGAATGAATGACGATACAGCTACAGTAGTTTTGTTCAAGTCGTAAGCTTAGCAGTTAAGCTGTACCAGGTAGCCATTGCTATGCGTCAGGCACTCCGTCCGTATTTATAATGGTACCCTTCCTTTTTCATGTGCTTCGTCTGGTTTGAATGGATTGCTTATTTTTCTTTGATCTGATAAGTGCCGTTCTCTTTGTTATAGGTGGTTACGTGACTCTAAACTGAAAATGCATTACTGTACTGTGTCATGCACTGTTTGTTGCATTCTGATAACGAGTGTTTAGGGCCTGTCGCCGCTCGCGGCATGGCTTGCTTTTGTGCACGCTACCGCCTCTTACAATTTTTTTTTAAAAAAAGGAGAGGAATTGTCTCATTAGAGAAACAATGGCAAAAGACTGCTATTTGTTGTTATTACACTGCTGCTTTCTTTGATAATGATCAACAAGAACGAAATAATAGACTGCGTATGATAGAAGATGTTCTGAACAAGAGTTTAGTGAAAATTTCTCTCCGTTTAAAAATCTTTGCAGATGCCTCTTTAGTACATAACATTCTGCACAGAAATTAGAGTCATCTTAGATTTAAAAATCTAGTCAATTGCTGTGCTTCATTTCTGACTGTATCACTATTAGGCATAAGAATAATACGAATATAAACATGACATGATATGTATATTCTCCCGCATTTGCTGTTGTCTCACTCTAGTTTTGTAGTTTATTAGGCAGACAGGATTTAAATGAGATAGCAGCACACATGAAAGAATACATGGCAAAATGTTTATATTCGTGTTATTCTTATGGTGAAGAGAATACTGCATGTGATTCACAATTCATAAAAGTTACCATTAGCAACCATTTCTTCTCACAGGTAGGAAAAAATTCAGAACATAGAGTTGGCCATATTGACAAACATCCCAAACAGTCTTGCCAGTCGGATTTTCGTAGTACATTGAAATGCTGCTACATTCGAAGATGATCAATTCTGAGTTTGTATTTACTTCGTTGGATAATGTATGAAAATGCAGTAGTTGAAACTCGGGGTGGAGAGAAAAGCTCATCTTCCACCTTTTTTAATTTATTTACTGACGCAGAGGTTTTGGCGCCAGTATTTATTTTTGTGCCTGCCAAGCATGCCTGCCTGTGTAGCGCTACATATATTCGATGGCAGAAGTTTGTTGTGGTGGCACCTACCAACATTTTTCAGAACTTCTGCTTACTTTGCACTCGAATCTAAGCGGCAGGCGGTTTTTTGGATTGCAAAAACCAGAAAAAAAGTGCGGCTTGGATTCGAGTAAATACGGTATTCTAAAGGTACTCACAGAAAATTGTTTCTTGAAATACTGTAAGATATTTTTTACAATACGGTCTTTAGTATGGAAAGGGGCTGCGATTGTTGTATGCGGATGCGAGCCGAGTTGATGGCACTTCGCTCTCAGCTTCAAGTTGTGATGGCTTCGAGGTTGAGGTTGACAGGATGGGCACCACTGTTGTGGGCCAGGCGTGGGGATACAACGGACATCCAGCACGTCCGAGTCCTCCGATCGGTCCTCACTGGTGCCCATCGGTTACTACTCACACTGAGGTTGGCCTCTCACATGCGGTCGAGTGGGAGGTTGCCCTGGGGCGAAGCAGGCGGCGAATGACTTCCCAGGTGGCCACACGTAAGGCCTCCCCAGTTTGTCTGACAAACAGGTTGCAGGTGCTGTCTGTGGCTGACACTGTCGTTGAGCCTGATGCTGTCGTCTGTCCTGTTCTAGAGGAAACCACTCAGCCTGCAAGATCCAGGCAATCATAGAAGGTTGGATTATTGGTAGTTGGGAGCTCCAACATTAGGCGCATTATGGGGCCCCTTAGGGACTTGGCTGACAAGAAGGGAAAGAAAACCAATGTGCACTCTGTATGCATACCAGGTGGAGTAATTCCAGATGTGGAATGGTCCTCCAGGATGCCATGAAGAGCACAGGGTGCAGCCAACTGCAGGTAGTTGCTTACGTCGGTATCAATGATATGTGTCACTTTGGATCAGAAGAGATTCTCTCTGGTTTCGAGCAGCTAACGGAAGTGGTAAAGGCTGCCAGTCTTGCTTGCGAGACGAAAACAAAGCTGACCATTTTGCAGCATAGTCAACAGGACCGACTGCGGACCTCTGGTACAGATCTGAGTGGAGGGTCTGAATCAGAGGTTCAGATGGTTCTGCAACAGTGTAGGCAGCAGATTCCTCGACTTGCGCCAAAGGGTGGTTGGCTTTCAGGTTCCGCTGAATGAGTGAGGTGTCCAATATATGCAGGAGGTGGCTACACGGGTAGCAGGGGCTGTGTGGCATGGACTGGATGGCTTTTTAGGTTAGAGCAGAGGTTCCCAAACTTTTGTTTGTCACGCCCCCCTTCTGCCGAAAAGAAAACTTCTGTGCCCCCCCTCCCCTAAAAAAAATATAGAGATTTTTGTTAATTATCAAGCAACTATTGAAAAATTTGTGATAGTGATGTCATGTAACATGGTGGACTGTTAATGTATTGACTCGCAGTTATTACGTCATCAGTCTAGTCTAGTGATTATAAGCCACTCCTAAAGTAAAAAAAGTCCTTGGTAAACAAGGAAAAATATTTGCGACCTTTGCAGATTAGTGGATGTGGGCCATTATTTTAAGTTGTGTGTAGCTTATTAATTTCACTCATTATCAAAAATTGTCACTCAGTCACGGTGTTAACGAATATCACTGATTTGTACGCCTATAGCGCTCCCCATTGTCATTGCGCATAGGTTGGCATTTATGTCAACAACGACAGTTATTGAATGGCGACAAAGGCCCAGTTCCCAGAACCAGACAAAAAATAAAAAATAAGTTTTACGAAATAATCGTGCAGACTACACAGAACTTTAAAAATTGTGAATAAAACAACTTCCTTGCCTTGATTACATTCCCTTGCTGCACACCATTTCTTCACCAGTATACGATTTTAGGACTACTCTTCGCTTGCCATATCTAGGATAAACTTTCGCTGTGTCTTCATCCAGAAGAAATACTATTATTAGTTGAAATAACATACCGCACGGAATATCAGAATCCATAAGGATCACACGCAGTATTTATATTTAAATCAGATTCACTATGTTTATTTTATTTTGTTTCTTCAAAATAGTTTTTTTATAATTTTACAGTATTACCTACATGTAAGGATAGTTAGGAGGAAAATAACAAGTTCTCTTATAATTTGACGTATTTATTATAAAAATATTATTTCCACACACAAATGGTAAGAAACAAACAAATAAATCCATGTGAAGCATGAGCTTGCATATTTTTAACAAGATTTTGAATTCTTGGCTGAATAGTAGAAACTGAGTTTACTTATAAGCTTATTTTTTATCGCCACTACTGCTGAAAATGCTCTTTCGCACAAATAAGTGCTTGAAAATGGTAAATACAGTTTCAGTGCTTGTTCTGCTGTGCTGGGATACTCCGTGAGATATTTCACCCAAAATAAAGGCTTATCCATCTTCTCAATGTCATACTTCACTGCAGAATCATTTTTTATTTCTAAGACTTCCTCTCGTAGTCTGTCTGGCAACACATCCACGTCAATGTGAAATGGATCCGTCGCTAACCTATAATAAATTTTATCATCACAACTGTTAGGGAAGTATCGTTCGAATTCATCAATGAGGTGCTGCAAATGGTTCGATATTTTACTCTTAGTAGCAGTATCCTTAGAATCGTTTTGAAATCGGGCTTCTTCCAGGATTTCAAACAATCTGGGAAAGCAGTAATAATTGCAGGCTAAAACTTTACGTTTCCATAGTTACAACTTATCAGTAAACGCTTTGACAGCAACCCGATGAAAAATTATGTTTGACTTTCCACCTTGTAATTTCAAATTAATGTGTTTAAATATTCGAAAATATCTGACAGATAAGCCAATGCAACATGAACACCGGGCGTTCTAAATTCCACATACAATTCAGTTTGTTTGTTATTTTCCAAAAACTGAATCACTTCGTCTCGAAGTTCAAATAATCTTCCTAGCATATTTCCTTTTGAGAGCCAGCATACTTCTGTATGAAATAAAAGTGTTTTATACTCTGCTCCCAAGTCTTCACAAAGAGCCGTAAATAACCTGGAATTTAACGCACTCTTTTTAATATGATTCACGATTTTGATGCACAATTTCAAGACATTATTGAGTTCCTTTGGAAGTGTCATAGCTGCCAATGCTTGACGGTGTATTACACAGTGCACAGCAGTAACACTAGGTTTTTTTTTTCTCTGACCATCTGCACGAATCCTGAGCAACATCCAAGCATTGATGGGGCGCCGTCTGTGCATACGCCAATCAGTTTCTGCCATGATAACTCATTTTTACAAAAGAATTCAGAGACGGCTGCCATTATATGAATTGCTTCTGAAGTTGTCTTTAACTCTGTATAAAACAGCAACTCTTCTTTAATCGGTTCATTTTCTATATAGCGAACAAAAGTTAGCAGTTAACAACAATTCGCATCATCGGTACTCTCGTCTGACTGTATTGCAAAAAACTGCTATTGTTTGACGGCCGTAACTAATTGATTTTGTATGTCTTCGTCCATATCATCAATCCGACATTTCACAGTATTGTCAGAAAGCGGTTTGTGAAAATTTTTGTTTACTTTCTGACCCAAGAACAATATCAGCAGCTTTCAACAAACAGGGTTTGACTAGTGTCTCTCCGATAATATGACTTTTCTTGGTCCTTGAAATAAGTAGCGAACTCATACGAGGCTTCCAGTACCTTTTCTGATGTCTGAGCGAAGGATCCAGCAGTGTCCAACTTCATTCGTTTCAAATTATCACATTTTGCAGCAAAAAATTCCTTTGGCTTCTCTTTCAATGCACCATGCTTTGCCCACAAATGGCGTTCCAGACGAGAAGGTCTCATGGAATCATTGCTCAATACCTCATAGCAAATAACACATTGCGGCTGGTCAACAGCATTTTCTTGTATTGAGGCAAAACCGTATTAGATATAATCATCATTACATTTACGTTTTTTCACGACACTCATGGTGAAGTAAAAAGAAAACAAGAAGTTAACAGTATAATTTCGCACTAACACTGATTTTACTGAGGCACAACTGTGAAAGATTCAACGTGATTTCAGCAAAATCCAATACATCAGATGTGTCAACAACTGCAAGCAACCAACTGAAATAAAGGAAAGCTACTGTCGTCTGTCGGCACCTCAGATGACTGCCTGTGAGGAGAGGGGCGAGAAACGGGGAAGCCCAGCCGCAGCGCAGGTAGTCAGTGCACTGTCTGTCTGCGACCTGGTGGCCGAGCAGGGCTCTTCCTGGGAGAGACGGGCTTTTCATGGATTAGGGCGGAAACAGCCCACAGGCACCCTAAGAATTTGCTACCTGTTCTGCAGTGCTGTTCTGAGCAGTGCAGCCTGGGGTTTTATGCGAAAATCGTTTTCATGCCCCTATCTTTCATTACTTATAAACGAAATGTTATAAGTTTTGAGGGAACATCAATGAATTGGCTGTCAAATTTCACAGTAATTAAGTAAGGTCATGGATACACCTCACACACCGCTGGAAACTGTGCACAGTGCCAAGCAGTTATCTCTGTACTCGTACCAAAAGAAGCCATTGTCGCAGAAAAGAACGTACACTAATTTCAAATGAAATTATGCCGTATTTCAAAAAGGCAAAAGAAAAATAACTGTTTTGTCGGATAAGTAATCCGAATGAAAGAGCTGTAGTAATGACCGTAAAAAAAAAAAAAAAAAAAAAAAAAAAAAAAAAAAAAAAAAAAAAAAAAAAAAAAAGTGGCCTCGCTAATGGACTTCATTGTCTACCTAGCTGGGTTATGTTTCATTGTTAGCAGTCACGACAATGTTTCCAGAACAGCGTGAAGTACTTTGCTCAGAACGAACACTTGTACTAGTTTCGCATTAACGTCGTGCACATTTTTCTGGTGACAAAGGGCAAAACCCTGGTGTCCAAATTACGAACCCGTCAGTTCATTTGAAGCGTATACAATCTATTAAAGTCATTGTAATCGCATCACATGGGGATCTGCAGGTTGACAGGGTAATAAAACGGCATTTTTGCAGTTACGGAGTATAAGTGATTATTACTCTGATGAACATAGTGTACTACGGCTAAAAGTTATAACATGATTACGTTCAGTTCATTTGTACAAATGTACGGAATAGTTAATACCTGACTTTTCTGTTTTCCAGTTGTCAGAAGTAAGTTGTTTACAAATCTGATATATTAGAATTAACGCATATCGCCTTCGTAATTTTGAGAGTTTCTGTGTGTGACATTCTAAACGTGATCTTCAAAAGCTGTATGTTCTAGGATAGGTTATTGAGATAGGATTGCGGGAAGTGGGACGCCAAACGATTGCATTTAGCACCATAATCTATCATTAATACCTGCACATTCATTTTTATTAAAATATCAATATTAAAAAGAAATATCAGGTTTATACCGCTAACTCCACCCGCGCCCCCCTTGCAACATCATCACGCCCCCCGCCCCCCCCCCCCCCTCCCCCCCCCCCGGGGGGGCGTGCCCCCCAGTTTGGGAACCCATGGGTTAGAGGGTCTCAGGGAAAACACAAGAAGGGCTTCAGTCACAAAGGGTGCAGGCCAAACACAGGAAGAACATAGATACAGCAACCATTGGTGTAACAGTTATAAATTGTCGTAGCTGTGTTGGGAAAGTACCAGAGCTCCAAGTGCTAATAGAAAGCACTGAAAGCTGGCTAAAGCCGAATATATGTTCAGCCGAAATTTTTGCGAAGAACCTAACGGTGTTCAGAAAGGGTAGGCTAAACATGGTTGGCAGTGGCGTGTTTGTTGCTGTTAGAAGTAGTCTAACTTGTCGCAGAATTGAAGTAGATACTTAGTGTGAGTTAGTATGTGCAGAGGTCATTGTTGGTAACTGGAATAAAATAATAATAGAATCCTTTTACCAACCTCCCAATTCAGATGATACAGTTGCTGAAAGGTTCAAAGAAAACTTGAGTTTGATTTCAAACACTTATCCTATTCATACGATAATAGTTGGTGGTGACTTTAATTAACCTTCGATATGTTGGCGAAAATACATCTTTAATTCTGGAGGCACACATAAAATATCATCCAAAATTGTGCGAAACGCATTCTCTGAAAATTATTTCGAGCAGTTAGTTCATGAGCCCACGCGAATAGTAAACAGTTGTGAAAACACACTTGACCTCTTATCAACAAATAATCCTGAGTTAATAACGAGCATCAAAACCGATACAGGGTTTAGTGAACACAGGGTTGTTGTAGCGAGATTGAACATTGCAATCCCCAAATCCTCGAAAAATAAGTGAAAAATATACTTACTCAAAAAAGCAGACAAAAATTCACTTGAAGCCTTCCTAAAAGACAACCTCCACTCATTGCAAATTAACAATATATGTGTAGACGAAATGTAGCCTGAATTCAAAGAAATAGTATCAGCAGCAATTGAGAGATTTATACCAAATAAATTAACAAACGACAGAGCTGATACTCCTTGGTACACAAAACAGGTTTGAACACTGTTGCAGAAACAACGAAACAAACATGCCAAATTTAGACGCCAAATCCCCAAGACTGGCAATCTTTTACAGAAGCTTGAAATTTAGTGCAGACTTCAATGTGAGATGCTTATGACAGTTTCCACAACGAAACTTTGTCTTAAAACCTGGGAGAAAGGCCAAAGAGAGTCTGGTCATATGTGAAGTCTGTTAGCGACAAGAAACAGTCAGTGCCTTTTCTGCACGATAGCAATGGAGATACTATCAGAGACAGTGCTGCCAAAGCAGATTTACTACACAGTTACTACACATAGCCTTCCGAAATGCCTTCACAGAAGAAGACGAAGTAAATATTCCAGAATTCGAATCGAGAACAGCTGCCAACATGAGTAACGTAGAAGTAAATATCCTCGGAGTAGTGAAGCAACTTAAATCACTTAATGAAAGCAAGTCTTGTGGTCCAGACTGTATACCAATAAGGGTCCTTTCGGAGTATGCTGATGCATTGGCTCCATATTTAACAATCGCATAAAACCGTTCGTTTGACGAAAGATGTGCACCCAAAGACTGGAAAGTTGCACAGGTCACACCAGTATTCAAGAAAGGTATTAGGAGTAATCCACTAAATTACAGGCCCATATCGTTAATGTCGATAAGCAGAAAGATTTTGGAACATATATTGTGTTCAAACATTATGAATTACCTCGAAGAAAACTGTCTATTGACACACAGTCAACATGGGTTTAGAAAACATCGTTCCTGTGAAACACAACTAGCTCTTTATTCACATGAAGTGTTGTGTGCTATTGACAAGGGATTTCAGATCGATTCCATATTTCTGGATTTCCGGAAGGCTTTTGACACTGTACCACACAAGCGGCTTGTAGTGAAGTTGCGTGCTTATGGAATATCATCTCAATTATGTTACTGGATTTGTGATTTCCTGTCAGAGGGGTCACAGTGTGTAGTAATTGACGGAAAGTCATCGAGTAAAACAGAAGTGATTTCTGGTGTTCCCCGAGGTAGTGTTATAGGCCCTTGGGTGTTCCGTATCTATATAAACTATTTTGGAGACAATCTGAGCAGCCGTCTTAGGCTGTTTGCAGAGGACGCTGTTGTTTGTTGACTAATAAAGTCATCAGAAGATCAAAACAAATTGCAAAACGATTAAGAAAAGCAGATTGCAAAACGATTTAGAAAAGGTATCTGAATTATGCGAAAATTGGCAGTTGACCCTAAGTAACCAAAAGTGTGATGTCAATCCATATGAGTGCTAAAAGGAATTTGTTAAAACTTCGGTTACACGATAAATCAGTCTAATCTAAAAGTCGTAAAGTCAACTAAATACCTAGGTATTACAATTACGAACAACTTAAATTGGAAGGAACACAAAGAAAATGTTGTGGCAGAGGCTAACCAAAGACTGCGTTTTATTGGCAGGACACTTGGAAAATGTAACAGATCTACTAAGGAGACTTCCTACACTACGTTTTGTAACGTGCGCATTGGGCACACAATATTTCTTAAAGCCTGTACTATGGTAAGTGAACGGGCTTCACCTTTTGAGAAAGGATCTTCGTATAGATATCGACCGCGTTTACCTGAACGGTGGCAAATCAGACTTACACCCACTCTGTAATAACAATGATCCGTCAAGCAAGTTCGAAATGCAATTGTACGTCAGTATGTACCAAAAGCAACACTGAAGATGCTACCAATTTGATGATAATACGGTCGCCAGCCTAATTAGGCATTAACTGAGTTTCTTCCCTGTACAAGTTGATGTATATTCATGCAAAACAACAAGTAGTAACACTGCATAATATAGTAGAATTTTAGAACCAGAATATCTATTGAACTGATAGTTTCACGTTCTGTACTGATATGAAAAAAATCATGAATACATAACACTGCACTATAATGTATACTACAGGGCTCTATACTGTCTATTGATCTGATTAAAATAGGGCATAGGTTACCCTAGGAATAGCACTTTCGAGCCACACACAAAATGTCAATTTTGATAAAGATAAAACACTGATAAATTTTGACTTATATATTGACTTTAACTTTTGCTGGTCAAACCAATGTGGAACACTTCAGAATTCAAATGAATAAAAAGGGGGGGGGGGACCCTGAAACTGTTATGATCACTGTACAGGGTGATTCAAAAAGAATACCACAACTTTAGGAATTGAAAACTCTGGAATGACAAAAGGCAGAGCTAAGCACAATCTGTCGGCGAATTAAGGGAGCTATAAAGTTTCATTTAGTTGTACATTTGTTCGCTTGAGGCGCTGTTGACTAGGCGTCAGCGTCAGTTGATGGTAAGATGGCGACCGCTCAACAGAAAGCGTTTTGTGTTATTCAGTACGGCAGAAGTGAATCGACGACAGTTGTTCAGCGTGCATTTCGAACGAAGTATGGTGTTAAACCTCCTGATAGGTGGTGTATTAAACATTGGTATAAACAGTTTACAGAGAATGGGTGTTTGTGCAAAGGGAAAAGTTCTGGACGGCCGAGAACGAGTGATGAAAATGTAGCACGCATCCAGCAAGCATTTGTTCGCAGCAGCCCAGGAAAATCGACTCGCAGAGCTAGCAGAGAGTTGCAAATTCCACAATCAACTGTATGGAGAGTCCTACGAAAAAGGTTAGTTATGAAACCTTATCGTCTGAAATTGGTTCAAGCACTGTCTGCAGCTGATAAGATTAAAAGAATCGATTTCTGTGATTTTATCCTTGCTCAAATGGAAACAGATGAATCTTTTGTTTCAAAGATTGTGTTTAGTGATGAAGCAACTTTCCACACTAACGGGAAAGTCAACCGTCACAATGTCTGTATATGGGGCACTGAGAATCCGCGGGAAACAACTCGGTATGAATGTGACTCACCTGAGGTGAACATTTTCTGTGCCATTTCAGCCAATAAAGTTTTTGGTCCCTTTTTCTTAGAAGGTGCTACTGTAACTGGACTACAGTATCTGGAGATGTTAGAGAAATGGCTGTTCCCTCGGCTCGAACAAGAAGCACAACAATTCGTATTTCGGCAGGATGGAGCGCCACCACATTGGCACTTATCTGTCCGTAACTACCTGAACGTCAACTACCCGAGGCGATGGATCGGCCGCCAGGCAGCCCGTGACAGAGCACTTCATCACTGGCCTCCAAGAAGCCCTGATCTTACCCCCTGCGATTTTTTCTTATGGGGGTATGTTAAGGATATTGTGTTTCGGCCACCTCTCCCAGCCACCATTGATGATTTGAAACGAGAAATAACAGCAGCTATCCAAACTGTTACGCCTGATATGCTACAGAGAGTGTGGAACGAGTTGGAGTATCGGGTTGATATCGCTCGAGTGTCTGGAGGGGGCCATATTGAACATCTCTGAACTTGTTTTTGAGTGAAAAAAAAAAAAAAAACCTTTTTAAATACTCTTTGTAATGATGTATAACAGAAGGTTATATTATGTTTCTTTCATTAAATACACATTTTTAAAGTTGTGGTATTCTTTTTGAATCACCCTGTATTAAAAAAAATTGATTACTGAAATTATCATGCGGTCAAGATTTCCAGTATATGAGTTACTACCTTTTTATCTTATTTACTTCTCATTTAGATACCTTTATATCTGTCTCGAAATAATTAAACTTCATTACTATATCAATATTAAAGTTATCTTTCAACTTCGTTAGACCTTCGTTATTCATTTACTGGTTCATTAACAAAACAGTTCTTTAAACACCATTGTAACATAACTAGGTCTGCAAGTAATTATTATTAACACAAAATTTAATTTTTCATTTCGGGACACTCGGATTGCACAACATTTGGAAAGGACCCTGCCTAGGTTAGTTGTGAGGATAATTAAATGAGGGGAAAGTTCTGGTAAAATTTAGGTTATTATTGAACAGTTCACTCTATGGTCCATACGCATACAGTACTAAAAGTTTCAACCTGCTTGTATTGATGCGGCGGTTGGCATGCAGCGAGATGGCGAGGCACAGAGCACACATACAACCACAGCTATGGCTCTTGACGTATCGGCACTTTAATTCTTCTTAGCGTCGCAATACTTTTCCATTTAGTGCCTATGGAATATTGCCATGCTGTATGGGCGTTGGAACAGCATACCCGAGGCTCAGTGAAACTACGTCTTCCAGGAGAGCCTCCTCACTCCAGAACGTGTTGCTCAGACCAATGCCAAACTCCAACTACCGCTGAACCCATTGTGCCGTGCAGTGCCCGCGTGCATTTTCCCGCGCTCCCCTGCCATCCACCTTTTACCGCTCCCTTACAGACAGGGTATTCACCCGAGGTTTTGCATTCTACATATCCTAACACATTGCCTACGTATGGACCAAACGCACAGTTACAATTTTAAACATCTTACAACAGTTTCAACGTTTCTTACGTTTCAATTCTGTTACAATATTGCTTGATATTTGACATAAACATTAATATTCACATTGAAACTCGTTTACAGTTTTCTTAACACAATGACATGAAACAAAAAAGAAATGAAATCAGAACATCAATTACACTAGTTTATCGAAAAATCAGATGGAAAAAAAAATTTACTTATATGTACAATAGTACAGCGTCTTTGTTGTTGTCCATCCTCTTTTAGAATACTGCTGCGTGGTGTGGGATCCGTACCAGATAGGACTGACGGAGTACATTGAAAAAGTTCAGAGAAGGGCAGCACTTTCTGTATTATCACAAAATATGGGAGAGTGTGTCACAGAAACGATACACGATTTGGGCTGGACATCATTAAAAGAAAGGCATTTTCCATTGCGATGGAATCTTCTCACGAAATTCCATTCACCAACTTTCTTCTTCGAATGTGAAAATATTTTATCGACATCGACCTACATAGGGAGAAACGATCACTATGATAAAATAAGGGAAATCATAGCTCGTACGGAAAGATATAGGTGTTCGTTCTTTCTGCACACTATATGAGATTGGAATAATAGGGTTTGATGAACCCTCTGCCAGGCACTTAAATGTGATTTGCAGATTATCCATGTAGATGTAGAATAGGAATCTTTCTCGAAGCTATTAAATTCCAGTGTTTACGAGTTTCCTGTGGCCTAATCATGTGGGGTCCACCACTTGTGGTCTCGCGGTAGCGTTCTCTATTCCCGAGCACAGGGTCCTGGGTTCAATTCCCGGCGGGGTCAGGGATTTTCACCCGCCCCGAGATGACAGGGTGTTGTTGTTTCGTCTTCACATCATCATCATTCATCCATATTACGGTTGGAGGAAGGCAACAGCAAACCACCTTCATTAGGACCTCGCCTAGTGCGGTGGTGCGGGTCGCCCGCATCGTTCCCCTACGCTCTGTCAAGAAGCATGGGACTTAATTCATAATCATGTGGGGGTTTCAGAACCCAACGCCATTTGTTCTGTCTTCCTATGTTTTCTCTCATTGTTACCTATTAGAAGGGTGTTGTGCAACTTACATTTGAGCCTTATTCCAGTATGGATCACAGTAACTTGCTGTGAGCAGTGTCACGAATGAACTGCAGTTTCCTATTATCTTACCAACAAACAGAGGCACATCACATTCTTCAGCTGTGACTGATCATCCCCATGTATACTCTATTATCTTCCCACTGTCGTTATGAAGCATCACGTTCAAAGGAACTCTTTAAGAGAAACCAAAAGGTCTTTGCTGCCCTGGTTCAGTTTCATGCAGCTTATAAATAATTCAGGAAAGTATCCCTACTTGTAGCTAAACTTAATCCCCTATACTGAGCAAGTTTACTCAGCTGTGAGATGCTCGCCTTGTTTTTGAGAGAAATCTGGGTGGAGGTGTAGCTGTCATGTGAGTGTGAGGTGTGCTTGCTTGTGTTCATGTGTGTGTTTTTCTGCTCCTTTATGAAGAAGGTTTTGGCCAAATGATCTGTGTGTAAAAGTCTTTTCATTGTGCTCATCTGCAGCTTGATGTGTCACTTTTACAGGGAGTAAATGTTGTTGCTATTCTAACCCAGGTTTCCGCTGTTGAAACAGTGAACTTTCCCTTTCAAGATGTGAACCTCTTGCTGTCTCTCATCCAGCCACCCAATGCCCAATGGTTACCTTCCCTTTATTGCTTACCTACACTGTGGCTTCATCTCCTTTTCTTGCTGCATTCACAAGAACAGCACAGAAGAAGGAGCAGTCATTCACAGTTTTGATCCAGACTCCAGTGTGATCCATCCTCTCTGCAGACATAGGGTTCACCACTGTCGTGATGAACTGCAGTGATTACCTGACATAAGGCATTTGCCAACTGTCTGGCTTGTCTTGGTACAACCCGTGCCACTGTGATCCCAACCCACAAGTCCATTATAACCCCAAGTCCGTACATAAATCCCCAGGTTTATAGCAGAACCTCTCCCTTCAGTCAATCTGCCTCCTTATTCCAACTAACCCTGTACACCCAGCTTCTAGGCGGTTCCCAAAATCTGTAAACTTGACTTCCCTCGATATCTCATTGTACCCAGTTAGTGTGTTCAGACAGAAAGAATTTGTTGCGGTGCCGGGATAATGTAGGAAGCCCAACAGTATACCCTTGTGTCCATATACCTTTGTTGTTAGCTTTGCAAAAGGACATTGTCTGGAATTGCACCATCAATTTTGATCTCTTTTTGTGTGCCTCTTGACTGCTAAACATCTCAGAAATTGAAGAAGTGACATTCACTCCAAATGTTGCGTGTTTTGTGTATGAATGGAAATGTGCAATATTCTATGTGCACGAGTGCTATGAAAGATATGCTTTCGTGCTTAAGATTCCTGTACTGAGTTATTTCACAAACAATGGCACATTGAATCTTGTAAGTCATATGATGTCTGCTATGTGAGACATCCTCCTTATGACTTTGCACTATTGACAGATAATATTATAAGACATTGCATTTTATTTGAAAGTAGGTAAGTACAAGTGGCATGAGAGGATAAGTCAAACAAAGGAAACTCCAGGATGGAATGTAACAATGTTATGAAAAGGATAGTTGCTACTCACCATACAATGATGATGCTGAGTTACAGATAGGCGCAACAAAAAAAGACTGTCAGAAAGTGTGCTGTCAGCCAATAAGGCCTTGTCGGAAACACACACACACACACACACACACACACACACACACACACACGCACGCACACGCAAACGCAACTCACACGCACACATGACCACAGTGTCTGGTTGCTGAGGCCAGGATAAGTGTAATTTGAAGATAGGATTGCTCACAAGAGTGCCATATCAGAAATGCGAGTACAGTCCTTCACGATGACTTTCTTGGACAAATGCTTCACGGATTGGGAGCTCTCAGATTTTCTTGGTTCAGTTGATTAACAGTGCAGTTCCGGGAATACAGCTGACTTTTGTATTCTATTTTGTGGACAATATGATAAGACATAGCCGTCATCTACAAGTGCAACGAGATTTGACGTACGTAGTTGGTCTCCTGCTATCGACGACTTTCTCTGTTGTCTTCATTGAATGTAATCTCTGTACAAGTCTGGAATGGCAATAAATCTGTGAAGCATTTATCTGACTGTAACAGATAATTCATCATGCAAACATAAAGTGAGACAATTCATAATTAAGTCTTTACCGACTTTAGTTTCTAATTTCTTGCAAACTTTATGAATTTTTGCTCCTGAATAGTATTATTTTTGATTAACTTTTCCAACATACTGTGCAAGAAACTTAATTATATTAGAAATAAAAAAAGTTTCCGGCATATGGGTAGTACAGAATTAAGTTGTCTTATTTTCAGCAATGAATGATGATACTGAATTACATGAACAGTACATAATCCCTGCCAGTGCTGTGTGTTCCTCAGTAGCACAAGAACCTTAACCATTATTAATATGTAATAATTTAGGAGTAAAGTAGACAACTCACTGAATAATAGCAACATCGAGTCATTGACAGGCACAACAAATCGATTGGAAAATGTAGCTATCTTTTTGAGGAAAGTTTTCATTCTTTTTTTGTGGGCCTGTTGTCGACATATTGCTTGATCTGTTCAGTGGGTTGTCCTCTTTGCTCCTAAATTATTGACATTCTGCCAGAACTGTTGTTGTTGTATTAACACAGTATTTGTTTTGCAAAATTATTGTTTAGTGATAGTTATTTGAGATTTCTCATTAACACGAACACGTTTTGCAGTGAGGCAAGCAGCTCAGCGAGCAGTGAAAAGGGTTCGAATGTCATCGTCAGATGAGTCTGATTCGGATATGGATAAGGACAGCGCAGGTGGTGGTAATAGCTCTGGTTCTGAATTCAAACTTTCCGGATCGGACTCCGATGGCAGTGAAAGTGTATCTGACAGCAACCAGAGCTCGGATTTCAATCCATTTTATTCAGATAGTGATTCTGATGCAGGTTTGTTATCTTCTCATATATATTGTATTCACTTGTCTGAAAAATAAGAACTTGCTGTAGTATTCTAAGATAATGTGAAAGAATTAATTAATTTTTGAAGCACATCGTAAATTGTCGAGTTTTGTAATTTTCATTCGTACTCTTGAGTTGGGTGTTGTAGATAATTCTTGACTCTCTGTCAAATGTTTGCCCATTTTGAACAAGGAAGTAACTTTTAAACATCACAACTCATTCCGAGAGTATGGTATTCAAACACCGCACATGGCATCCAAAAGTTTTTAGATTGTATCAGTGACACAATACATAGGAACTTACCATAGCATGTACAGAACTTATTAAAAGAAAACAAAACATAGAGTAAAACATTTAACTATGGAGAAAACGACATATTGTCTTGGAGATAAAGTGATCATTGACATTTTTTTACACAATCTCATAAACATTTTGTAATGCTATTACCAGTTTGAACCAGCCAGTGGTCATCTTGAAACACTGAATGGATAAAAAGAGGAGACATAGAATCATATTTTAATCCATAAAATGTGTACATAATGCCAAAACAAAGAATAAAATTACAACTAAAGGCACACAGTGCAACTGGTTTTTGTCACATTGTCAGTAACACGAAGGCAACAGTAGTTACAAGATGGATGATTTTGTAGGCAAGTGAAATTTTCCGTTTGTCTATTTCGCGGAAGGAACATCTATTGTGGCAGATTTTTAGTTGCATTCAGTGGAGTAGAGTAGTACGATCTGTTACACAGTTTGTAAAACTTAAAAATAAAAAAAAGGTTATTTTATTTCTGCAAGGTGATGTAGAAAAAAAAAAAAAAAAATGGTTGCATTTATGTTTGTCAATAAAAATTAGTGTGAGGTGTGCACTGACGTCTAGGTGGCACTGCATGTGCCTCAGTGGGTTGGTGTTAGAGCACAGCTCCTCGCAGCACTACAGGCCGGAGTGGACAGCACATGGCAGTTGGGTACTGCAGATGACTAC